>NW_026558650.1:0-141098 GCF_026930045.1 Uloborus diversus | reverse complement strand
CCGCCAGCACTTTCTGCAGCATCACCGTCGACCGGCTCCTCACGATGCTGCTCCTATAGCGAAAACCGTCTCCAGGTTGCATCCATATGCTACGCACACACAAATACATACACCTACACACATACATGAACTCACACTCAAACACATACATACACACACATGCTTACATACAGACACCTACACATAAATACAGATACCTACACGTACACACATACCTACACACAACTACCCACACACTCATCACACTCATGCCAACACACAACTACCCACTCACTCATCACACTCATGCCTGCACACAGAGACAAACACATATGCCTACACACACATACACATTCCCCACCACACACAAACACTCATACACGCAACTACCCGCACACTCATACCTGCACACGGACACAACACACATGCCAACACACACATACCCCCTACACACAAACACACATACTTCCCACACACACACATAAACACCCATGCCTACATACACACACTCCTGATTGCGAAAAACATAATTTGAATTCAAGAGGTCAAAATTCAATTTATTTTATTTTTTTTAAACTCTTTTCTTGTTGATGTGTGTTTATTCTGCACATTTTTCTAGCGTTTGTATGTAGACCCCTTTTTTAATTTAGTAATTAACTATTATTTCAGATGTCCTTGTGGGCATCACCGCGGTGTATGAATACTTTCTGACTCCAGGAGACTCCTCTTTCATGTTTGACAACGAAACTTCAACGTGTTACCGCTTGCCAAATATGAAGGAACTAAGGATAAAATTTTGGCTGAAGAAGAAGATCAAGATTGCATCGGTGCATTTGTTTCTACAAAAAGGTTAGTTATATACTCATAAAAATAATAGCCGATGATCGAGTAACCCGCGTGTTTCAGCAATGAAGCTCGCGCCACGGCGCGAGATCATTTGATAATATGTTTTGGATCATTACCGATCATTTGATAATATGTTTTGGCACTGTTAGACAAGCAGGGAAAGACTTTGTTGTGAAAAGGCTGAACTGGATCCGGTCACTTCACTGTTTTATTGGTAAGACTCTCATTTCAGGGCAATGAAGAAACGAAAATGTGGTTGAAAATTAAAGCTACCTACTGGAGCTTATATTTCATCCACTGAAGTGAGAGTTACCTTTTCAACTCACAAAACATCACCCAACAGGCAATGGCTCCGTTCAAATGTAGAAACAATTTTCACCCAACATACCTTGACGGGCGAGTTTCTAGTTTTAAATAAAGCAGTCGAATGAGAGTACCGAATGAGAACTCTCTCGTTGGTTGTGTAACTCTTTAGACCCCTTGTAGCTGAATGAGTGCTTTCTCATCTAGCCGAATGAGTGCTTTACCTTAGGTTCTATATTATAATTGAACACCTGCTCCCCTTTAGGTCCCATATAACTGAATGAGTACTCTTCTGTGTAGCTGAATGTGAGCTCTCTCTTCCACCCCAAGCGTTGACTGAACACTAGCTTTCCCTTTCGCTTTCGATCCCACATAGCTGAATGAGTGCTCTCCCTTTCTCTAGTTTATGATAGTTTTAATGTGCATAGTAAATTTTTATATTCGTTCCTTTTTCAAGAAGTATGCTTGCATGAATGATGCATTTATAACACAGAAAAATACGACCTCATAACAAATCATCCATTGATATGTCTGCCTTGTGGTGATCTTCCAGAAAAAGCATCATTTAGGGCTGCTAGAAATTAAAACTGAAGGGATGCAGTTGATCCAAAGTTTCAAAGCTCGTTAAATCCGTTACCCGCTCTTTTTATAAGTAAAATTAACGTGTCAAAGAAAAAAAATAGGGAAGTGTTATGAAAGAGGAATAAAAAAAAATAATTTGAATTTTGACATCTTGAATTCAAATTATGTTTTTCGCAATCACGAGTGTGTGTATGTAGGCGTGTGTGTTTGTATGTAGGCGTGTGTGTTTGTGTGTGGGGGTATGTGTTTGTGTGTAGGCATGTGTGTTTGTGTCTGTGGGCTGACATAAATGTGTGGGTAGTTGTGTGTATGAATGTGTGTGGAGGGGGGGGGGTATGTGTATGTGTGTATGCATATGTGTCTGTGCGCAGGCATGAATGTGTGGGTAGTTGTGTGTTTGTGTGCGTATGTGTAGGGTGTCTGCATGCATGCGTGTGTGTTTGTGTATGTGTTTGTGTGTGTAGGTGTATGTTTGTGTATATGTTTGGTGTGTATGTGTGTGCAGGCATGTGTGTTAGTATTTGTGTGCAGGCATAAATGTCTGGGTAGTTGTGTGTATGTGTAGGTGTCTGTATGTATGCGTGTGTGTTTGTGTATGTGTTTGTGTGCGTGTATGTGTGCGCGTGTGTGTAGGACATGGACGCAACCTGGAGACGGCTTTCGCTAGAGGTGCAGCATCGTGAGGATCCAATCGACTGCGATGCTGCCGAGGGTGGCGGTGGGAAAATAAAATGATAGCACGCCAAAAAAAAAAACTGTCAAATGAAAGCAATAAGCAATCGTGATTGCTCAATAAAAGCTTAAAGTGTTTCTCAGTGACAACTCTGTGAGGTTGTCACTGAGAACCTGGGATCGATGCGGTTAGTTGTTTGCTTATTTTCCGTTGGAGCTTCAGCTGACTGCGACAAATGGATGCCTCATTTGCCAAATCGATTGACTCCATAAAAGCAAAAAGTCTAGAAAAGTGAAGAAGATAGTGTTATCCATAGGAGTGAATGGGCCCTTGTGTTACATTTTCTGCCATCGCACGATCAGAAATGTAACGAACCAAAACTTTAACATAAATTCACATGCTAGGCTTTGATTAAGCACTATTCAAGCAGACATGAGGGTTTTTCTAAAAAGTGGAGTTAATCGATTTGGCAACTGAGGCATCCAAATAACACTGCGGTTGTGGACATTCCAACACAGGACAAAGCAATTGCTTTTCAGACAACTCTTCGTTACATCTGCTGTTGAACTTCAGATGACAATTATTTCTGGATTGATCGCAAATAATGCTTCTTGCCTACCAATAATTTTATGAAACTATGAATCAATTGAAAAAAACAACGTAAATAACGAACAAATATTTAACACTAGTGGCACTCGCACGGCTTTGCACTTAGTAGAAAATTGAAACGTCATTTTGTTCTCCTGTATATTTACAAATAATGGAAGGGGAGATCTATCCCCATGTGATTCCCCATCTTTGGGGGAACCCAAGAAGTCACTTCGGGGACAACGATTTCATTCGGACGACGAAGTAAAGGGGTGCGTGCGTAACTGATGCCAGTAGCAGCGAAAGACTTTTATTAGCACGGAATTATGCGACTCATTTCACAGTGGTATGTGTGTTTAAACAATTTTGTTCAAAATATTTGAAGAAAGTCGAATGATATCTGTTTTATAGCGTCTGTTTCGTTATTTATTGACTGACCCTCATTGTATTACTTATAATGAACCACTTTTTTTCAGGCCATATAAATATTACAGTGAGAGATCCGGGAGGCGGAGAGACATGTGGGAAATTGAGCACTTTTGTAGGTAAGAAAACTTTCAAGTGATTCATCATTAATAACCGTTTTGTGTTTTATCTGATTAATTTCATTTTTATGCGTTTAGATACTAGTTTTGAAAATGAATATTATTTTAAAGGTATTGCCAAATTCGTCATTTATTCCATTCATTTTCATTTAAAATGTCATCAATATTACCCGCAATAATATTAGGACGGAGCAGGTTAATAAAAACTGCTCGGCGTTGAAAACGTTTAAAATAATAAATTAGACTTTTAGCGAACTCTTAAAATGATTAATACATAAAAAATACGTGATATAATCAGGGCTGTGGAGTTGTAGTCTAAGTCGAACTGATTTTGGGGTAAAGGAGTAGGAGTGGAAGTTGTTCGAAAACAGGCTGACTCCGACTCAGGGTTTCTTATTTTTCTTTAACTTTCACTGACTGTACTTGCAATTTTTAAAAAACTGACGTCCAATTAATTTAATTACATGTATAAAGGCCTACCAATAAGAAAATAACTTATTTTGGCAACCAGCTGGCTTGATTGTTTATCGCACTTTTTGTAACAGCTACCTACGCCGCAGTCCCCTAGTTTGCTTCATTTTTAACTTTTTCAACTGATAGCAACTGTCAGCAAACAGTTTTATTCCCTAACATTTTCTAAGTAATCACTTTCATGTAAAAATTACAATATATATTTTTTTCCTCGATTTCTATGAAATAGCAAAAGGAATGTATCGCTTGAGCAAGTCGGGAAACTTCTGACGGTGATTGATGAATTCAAATAAGTGCAATAGGCAAGTTCAATATGCAAGAATTGAAAAGGGGAACAAGTCTCAGATAATGTAAAAAAATGTTTCTGAAACATTTCGGAAAAATGTTTCTTGTGTTTAAAAAAAAAAACCTTTCTTTTTTAAATTCTAATTGCATTTCGTTGTTTTTCAGAAACTGATGAATGGGTGGAGATGCAGTGCGCATGGGACATTAGAATGATTGGCATGTTAGATATCGTGAATACATCACCGACGCCTTCCGATTTGTCCATCTGCGAGATAAGAGTTTTCACAAAAGATGGTAAGCAAGCAGTTTTATTTTGCACACGTGATTTCTTAAACAAAAGTAGTGGAATTATGATTTCGGAAAACGATCCAAAGTGCAAGAAATATTTCGCTGACGCCAAGTATAAGGACAACCATTTTGAAGTCCAGTTAGAGCGGATTAAGGAGACTGGTTTCCAGAAAACCTTGGCCCACTGTAGACTGTCATCGTCGTGATTTCTGATTGCAGTGTGGTCGGTGTCGTTTAGTGATACGACAGAAAAATTTGCAGCAGGTTAAAAATTTCCAAATATTTACGTAATGGGGTTGTTTCCTTTAGTCAAAAGTACTACTTTTAGTCAGTGAAATTTGTTGAATACGCATAAAAAAAGAAACAAAAAGGAGCGAGAAAAAACTTTCACCCCATTCAACGGGTTTTCCTGATGAGTAGGGCTTACAATCCCTCAATTTCGAAATCCAGGGTTGCCACGCACCTGGAAAATATGGAAAACCTGGAATTGTCAGGGAAAATGAAAATCACCTAAATGGTCAGGGAAATGTCAGGGAAAATCACAAATTATTGAAATTTCTGGAAATGTCAGGGAATCTTTCCCGTTTTTTTTTTTTTTCAATTTGATAGGTAAAACTGCTTTGCGGTTTGTTAAAAACGCTGTAGTACGGTAAATGTCGCGTTCCAGGTATGCGAATTTTCCTGATAGGCGAGAGAAAGAAAATTCAAGCTCATTTTTGAAGACTGAATTTAATAAGGTTACAAAAGAAAAATAAAGAAAAGAAATATCCATACAAAAATCATAAAGTTCCGATTTATATCACTTCATTTTATCTTGCTTCTTTTGAAAAAAATAACAATAAAATCCAAGCCATGTGCTTAGCTAGAAATTACTAGTGTTTTCCGCAACGCATCTGTAGTCTTATTTGTATTTTAAAGGCTTTCATTCTGCTTTTTTTTTCATAAAATGAATAATGTTCACAAAAATTTAAAGTCTCAAAATTTTTGCTTTTATAGGTAAAAAATTTTTTTGGAAACATGTCAACATTGAACCTGTGGCTTTGCCGAAAATTTCTTAGTGTGTTTGTGATTTCAGTCCTTTTGTAATCAATAATTAAATTTTTAGTTTGTCTTAACTTAACCCAAATATAGATTACAATTATTGATATTTTTTTTAGCATTTGATTCATAAAGTAGATTTACTTACATTAAAAATATGTTGTATTGATATTTAATAACGCAAGTCGGCATTCATTAACCTGGATTTTTTTCTAAAAGCAGCTGGAAAACCTGGAAATGTCAGGGAATTTCATTTTTGAACTTCTGTGGCAACCCTGTAAATCGGAACTTGACAATAACTAATTGCGTTTCAGGAGTCCCTTCATACGGTATGAAGGAAGATGTGTGGAGAACCTCGTCTCAGAAATTTCACTTGACTGATGGTAAACCTGAAACGTGCCATCCTATTGCAGAAGAGACCAAGTTCTTGTACTTTTCTCTGGATGGGGAAGTTCAGATTGCCTCGCTGCGGTTGTTCCTGCTTAAAGGTTTGGTTTTTGAACTATGTTCGGGTTGATTTCCTCTCAAACGGATAAAAGTGTTGTTATTTTCGCTGCAATGATTTTTTTTTTAATGGCAGTCGCGGGACTGTCCGATATAAGATATGCTGCTGTTTTAGCTGCATTTTACGTCATAGTTTTTGATAATTAACAAATATGACTTTCTATTTTCAGGCACTGTAGACATGTGGGTTTTATTGACAACGCACGTTGGCAGCGTGAATAGGGCAGTTTGTTATGTTAACACGAGTTTAGGTAAGTATACCAAACTTATAAAGACCTTAAACGTGGTAGAAACGTCTACAAAGCGTTTATTAGGGTAAAGATGTATTGTGCAGTTGTTTCTGTAACTAATTTGGATTTAAATTAAGTAATGCGAAGAATAGTTGATAACCAGGAAATAGCTTCGTATAGTACTTGCAGTTTTCACGTAGGCATGATCTTAGCTTTGAGTATATTGCGGAAGGATTTATAGCAGGTAAAGAAGTTTTCTGCTGTTGTCATAATTACAACTTCGAAACCTGGCACTTTGTCGACCGCTCATCTGCGAGGTGGTCTAAGTGAAACATTCTTTGTATATGAAGTTCATTTTAAGGACCGTTCGTTCGTGAAAAACATCCGTAGTTTCTATTTATTAAACTGCAATTACAACAATATCATTCATTAACTAGAAAATCGCACGTCGAGGTGTGACGGGTGAAGACTGCTTCTACATTTTAACGAAGCCATTGCCTGTTTGGGGCTATTCTGACAGTTTAAATTTTAACCATAACTCCAATGGCTGAACCCTAAAATCCAGGAGATAGCGTTCATTCTTGACCATTTTTTCGTTCTCCTAAAATAACTGTTTTACCAGTAAAACAGTTACGCAGTCGGATCCAGTTCCGCCCTTTCAAAATAAAGCATTTCCCTGCAAGTCAAATATTACCAAAAAATATTATCAAGTGATCGTGCCGTGGTGCGTGGTTCACTGATGATGACTCGATCATTCGCTATTATATATGCGAAGATTCAAACGTGCATGGTAAGCAAATTGTACCCATTTCATTATTTCTTACAGTTTTTGGGCTAACCTAATCTGCTGTGACTAGGCCTTCAGGCTACTCTCTGCGAGGTTAGGTTTGCCCCAACTGTAATAAATAGCCTCAACTCTTTTGCGGTGTAAAGAATGAAAACTGAGAAATCCACGGTATGCTTTCCTTGCGTTTTTCACAAATCTGTTACACTGCCCGAGTCAATGGCATTCAGTATTAGCCTGCTCTCCTTTTTTGTTTTGAACGTGTGATTGTGGCTCGGTTTTTAGTAACTGTGTTGTCCTGTGACCAGATATCAACCGGAACTCTTTTTTGACATTTTGGAAAAGAACTCATCGTCATATATATAATCGTCTATCACCAAACAGGCAATGGCTTCGCTAAAATGTAGAAGCAATTTTTATCCGCCATACCTTGACGGGCGACTTTTTAGTTTTGAAAAAAAAAATTTTTTCATTGTGCCTTTTTCTAACGAACTGTTCTGTACCTGTTAGAAACCGACCAATGGGTGACGGTGGAGTGCGGAACCGATTTGGAGGATGTGGCAGATGGGGCAGCTATCATAGTGAGGAGCTTGTCTGGTATTTGCGAGATACAGCTATTTGAAAAACAAGGTAAGTTAGATTGTTACGCCTGTAAGTGCATTGGCTGAAATTGTTTTTCCAATGACACTATACGAACCACATATAGAACAACATCTTCATTTTGCTAGAAAATTTCATCATATTGGGTCATTGTATAGGGACTATGGTAAAAAATATAGCCGGAAACTGCATTTTGTGATAAAATCATGAAACTTGGCATCCATAATAAACAATGTACTAACAAACATTTTTGGAAGGGGAGGCAATTCAAAATCCCCCCAAAACCCCCCTGGCAGCCAGTTTTGGTCAAAAATCCAAAACTACTTCTCTTTTTTTATTTTTTGAAAAATGCCCACTGTATCTGCTTTTGGGAGTTCTATTATGCTTACTAAAGTGTAAAAAGTCATCAAAATATCTCTAAACCTCCTAATTTTAAAATTAATTTTAAAAACTTGCTTTTTTAAACAAAACTTTAACTAATCAAAGTCTTGAACATTTCTTGAGGAATCGTTTGAGAAATGTTTTTTTTTTATGCATTTTAAAGCACTGTGTTAAGGAAAATCAATTCATTTACAGTAGACCCAGTAATCCGAACCCCAGAAATCCGAAACATCAGAAAATCCGAACCTGTGTTTTAAAGTTTACTATTAAAAATTGATTACAAAACTAAGAATAAAACTAGAAATTAAAAACCATAAACAAAGCTAGTAATTTTTCAAAACTTGAAACAAACGTTTGAATTGTTGTTTAAGAATAAATACAGCACTTTGATTAGTTAAAACGAAATCAATTTTCATTATCGGTGAAAAAAAACTTCTAACACTTGGAAATGAAGTACGCAATTTTTTGGAAGTTTCACTCACATTCTGCAGTTTTATCAGTCATATGTGCACTTGAAATAAGGGGGAGGGGGCACGGACGTTGTTTTTACAGAACTCCAATCTTTATTATTACTAAACGCTTTAAAACAAATTTCAAGATTTTTCTCATTAGACGATTTGAGGCGTTTGTTCTATGTTTTAAACGATGTAAGAGGAAGAAATATTTAATTACTACAATAAGAAGTTTAGTGCTATGTTAATAAAGCTAGCAATGTTTTTACTATTAATAAAATTGTTATTTATTGAAATATAATTCACTGTTACAAAAACTACAACTAAATTGCAATACAAATCTGCTTAAATGATGCATACAACGATTGTATAGAAGGCAATTTAAAACGTTTGAATTTAGAAGTAATTTACACAAATACATAACATTTTCCATTGCAGTATTTACACATAGGTGTTTAGATAAGTCCATTTTTGTAGCACCCAGAAGTTATTTGAGAGCAGTTTTTTTTAACACTTGCCTTGTATAACGTAAATTCGCTTTCAGCAAGAACTTGAAACTTCGGGCAAACTCAAACAAATAAGAACGTGCTTTTCATCAGTTACTGTAAAATCCCAATCATAAATTGAAGTTAAGGCTAAATTTTTGGACATACTGCCCCATTGATGTCCACCTTAATAAGCACTAAATAACTTGCATCAGCTTTAATACGGTGCTCTAAAACTTGAATTTGTTTATATATATGGTTTTTTTTTTATAAAATGAGAAAAAGTTTACTGATGATCAATTGGGTGACTGAGAATTAACAACAGCAACAATAGTTATAATAAAAATGAACAGAAATTTAAAATTCAACTTTAAATTTCTTTCTATTAGAATTAAGTTAAGTACTTATTGTATTATACCCTTCGCAAATAGTTTCAATTATGCGTGCTCAGTCATTTAAAACGAAGGGTATCATGACCGGATAATTGGACAGTTCGGGCAATTGGACAGTTCGGGCAATTAGAGTTCGGATAACTGGAACCCTACTTTGATATAACACTGATGTAATGTATCTTTAAATTCAGAAGCCTGTAATTCTGTTATGGAGGGGGAAAAATTCACTTCAGAGAACTCACAATTTAAAAATATCGATTTTTGTTTTAAAAAATCACTTTTTGTGAAGTTATTTCTGAAATTAGACATTTTTTGGAGTTTTAAATAATAAAAAATATAATAAACATCCATGGAATGACACAACCAATGATTTAAAAAGTTATAATAACGAAAATTTAAAAAGAATCGCCGTTTTTGGTTTTGGACCAAAAAACGGCTGCCAGGGTTTTTTGGGGGGGGGGGGGGGCGGGGATCTGGAATGCCTCCCCTTCCTAAAATTTTTGTTTATACAATGTCTACATGCCGAGTTACATAATTTTATCACAATTTGCAGTTTCTTTCCCCGTAGCCCCCGACTATCAAGTGTTTTTGTTTCAGACAAGGTCCTCATTCGACCCTATCCAATTTTCATGAAATTTTTATTGGATGTACGCATGGGACTTGTATGAAGCTATGCCAAATTACAGCTCCGTATTTCGAATGGTTCTGCCAATATCCAAAGTTTTGTCAAGCCCTCTTTTTTCACGTCGCAACTGAAATGACAAAATCACCAAGTTTGTGCGTTCATTGCTAGCGACTTATATCTACATAGTATGAAACGAAGTCTCCAAAAAGCGTCTGTGTGTTTGAGCGCGCTAAAGCTCGAGAACTTCCCGGTCAATTTCGCTGAAATTTTCAGTTTATTTCAAGTCCGGGAAAGGTTTGCAGGCCGCACAGTGGGGCGAAAACGCCAAAAAGAGCTTCAAAATGTTTTTACACCTCTCTCGCTTGTTTATTTACACAGGCATGTTATTAGGGAGTTTTTTTCGATTTTTTTGGCCTCAGGGTCTAAAGTTCCCTGGCTTACGCAGCTAATTCCTTTTCAGGGTCTTTCTACAGACCATTTATGACTCATTAATATTAATTTTCAGAGGACTTTATTTTTGTAGAAGGTTTTGGAAAAAAAAAAAAAAAAACCTTGGATTTCCTAGTTTTCGGTGCTTATCAAAACCGATTTTAGGTTTGAGTATTAGATTATTGATTTTTTTCGCCCTATTACTATCGTTGGAAAATTAAATATACTCGCTTTTAATAGGAAAAAAAACGTATCGATTGCTTAAAATAATTTTTTTTAATTCCCGCACTATTGGTTCTTTAAAACTTTCTAAAGGCTCCCTTCAGCTTTGTAGTGGAGGAAGGACTCTAAAACTCCAGTTTTGCTTGCCTGAGAGGTAGGCTTGTGCACATTTATTAATCCTCAATTGGTTGAATATAGTGGAAAAAACATTTATAAGCGCCAGTTGGCGTTTTCGCCTGTGGGCCGGTTCGAAGAAAAAAATCCGATAAATAGTTCATTTTTTACTTCAATTTAGGTCCAATTTTCACATAAATTCTCGAATATGGGGGTGAAAAATTACATGCATACATTAATATTATATATCGTTGGAAATAATAGAATTTTCCGCGTTCTACGCAATTTGTTTCAATGCTCTAACTTAATTGCAAAGGGAGTAATTTGCATTTTTAGCTTGATTTTTTTTTTAGGCTTAGCTGAAATTTAGGGACTACTTTCTCCATTAAACCTCTCAGTAAAAAGTGAAGGAATTGTCCCACAGTTTTGTTTTTGATACCACTGGTAAGAGCGGCTTTCTTTACTCCAGATCTTACTCAACCTATGGTGGAAAAACTAAGCTTCTATCTCCAAAGGAAATAAAGTTACAAGCCTTTCTAAATCAAGTTCAAAAAATCTCATCTACATTCAAGTTGTTAACCATTTTATTTTCGTGATTCCACGATTACGCTTTTTGAATCTATTGTTTCTTTCCGTCTTTCTCATTTTGATTTCTTAAACTTATTTTGTGTCATCATTGTTTGAATAGGGGAAACTTTGCATGGTGTTTTTTTTTTTCTTTCTTTTATTTAAGCCTGGCTGTTGGATATACCTCATTTTGATTTCTTAAACTTATTTTCTGTCATCATTGTTTGAATAGGGGAAACTTTGCATGGTGTTTTTTTTTTCTTTCTTTTATTTAAGCCTGGCTGTTGGATATACCCCCCCCCCCCCTTCTTCACTTGACACCATTTTTATTTTCAAGGTTGACCGGGAAAAGCCGGGCAACGCACTTGTGATGATTACCATACTGATATTTGGTGATCCTGGTCAACTTTTGGGGTAGAAGAACCCAGTGGCGTATCGAGAAAAAAGGGGCTTGGAGGGGGTTAATTTTCTCTGAAGTTTAAAGTAAAGCCATGCCCTCAAGTTTATACACTTATACTGTGTGTATATATATATATAAAATGTATGTATATATACATATATGTATGTATATATATATATATATATATATATATATATATATATATATATATATATATATATATATATAAAAATGTATGTATATATACATATATGTATGTATATATATATATATATATATATATATATATATATATATATATATATATATATATAATGTTTTGGGGGCTCATGGAGGGGTTCTAACCCCCCTATCCTCCCCCCCATGGCTACGCCACTGGAAGAACCTAGTTGCATAGCAGAAACTCTATGCATGGTAACTTTTTCACGATTTGCTGCCAAAGTAGACATAAAATCGCATTTTTACAAATTCCAACCATACATCAGCGTTTTGTATCTGCTGAGAGAATGGTTTTCTGAATCTAATTTTTCTTCGTTTGTAGCCTGTTGTTATGTCCAAAAGATATTCAAGTGGCATCTTGATGGCTCAAATAATTGCTGAATTACCCAAGCTTAAAATCGAGCCAACAATCTTTGTCGTCAATTTTGTCACAGTTTCAAAGAGCAATTTCTCAAAAGGGTCTTCTTTAATTTGGTTTTTCTTCATATCATTAAAAAAGCACACTTTGATGAAATAAAAAACGTTTGTTTCATTTTTGAGACGCACTGATAAAAAACAGTTTTAGATATTTCGACCATTAGGTTTTGTGTGAGCGCCCTCAAAAAAGCTTTAAGAATGGTAAAAGGTAAAATTTCTGTAGTTTAAAAAATTATCTTTTTTCAGCTCCTATGAGGGCAAGAGTTTTCGACAGTTTTTTTTTTTTTTTTTTTTTTTTTTTTTTAAAGCTGTTGGAATATAATTTAAAATGGTATGTGACTTCGCAAGGTTATGCAGCAGAACTATTTCAAGGTCATAAAAAGCAGTGTTTGATATTTTCAGAAGAAAAAAATAAATAAATGACTGTGGCGCATACAGTCGACTCCCGCTACAACGCGATTCGACTTTCGCGAAATGGCTACAACGCGATTTTTTTCCCGGGTAACGAATTTTAGAGATAACGCGAAATTTTCGTCCACAACACGATTTTTTTGGAAGGAAGTATCTGCTTCGTTATTTCGTTATTGGCTACAAAATATTTATTTCGTAAATGTTATTATATCCCTTTAGGCATCACTGACAGCGAAAGTTTTCACATCAAACTAATCTACGCATCGCGCTGTTAGTGCATCAAAAAACCACACAGCATCTTTCATTTATTCATTTTTTTCATTCTAAATATTAAAGTGTATGAAATTTCTGGAAAGTTTCTGATTAAAAAAAAGCTTAAGATTCTCCATATGCTTTAACAACTACAAATCGTCGACGGTAGCACGACATTAATATGAGTGAATCTTCCATACGTACAATTAAAAGTAAAAACAAAAAGATATCCGTAAAAGTTCAGAACTTAGTTTCAACATCGAAGTTTGCAGAGCAGTCCATCAATTTAAATATTATTAAAATAGAAGTTGCTCTTGTATTGTGGATTAAAGAGATAAAAAAGTGGGGCTGTTGCCCCAAATTGAAACGTTATAAAAGAAAAGGCGAAGCATCCGTATTTAAAAATGCATTGGATGAGAATAACGATCTGATCATGCAGCATTAATCATCATTATCTTCATTTTTCAACTCATGAATATTATTACTGTATCTACTGAATAGTACAATTATAGTTCAGCATTTTTATTATTTGGTACAGTCATAGAAAAAAAAAACGAAACACTTTTAATTATTCGGCCATTTTTCATGCTAGAAAGGAAAGAAAGATGTCATTCGACTTAGTTTAAAGTCTTCTTTAAAACTACGTAGGTAAAATTTTGATAAGGGACCATATACAAAGCAAAATGAGCACCAACTCTTGATTTTCAAATGGGAACCCATAATTTTTGCTACATATTTATGTTTAGACCGCAAAATACAGCCAGGATACGAAATTTCACTGCATTCCGTGCAGTAGAACAGGAGTTATTAACGAAAAACGTTTTAGGGACCATCACCACATTGAAAACGCTTCTTTCAAGGTCACGGTTTATCAAGTAACGGAAGGTGAACAATGAAAAGATCGAGATTATCCAGCTCAACTCATGCTTTTTTGAAGTTCTCTTTTCTTCCGTAATCCGATACTTTTTAGCCGATTATGTTGCGGCAAAAAGCGATTTACGGTCGTTTTTTTTTTTTTTTTTTTTTTTTTTTGAAAGAAAAAAGTAAATACATTTACTGATTTTTGTCTATCTGCATTAACCTAAGAAAGACGGATGAGGTTTGGCTGGTCCATCGTATGGATCGTTCTTTAGTAAACCGAATAATGACAAATTAAAAGTAATGGAACTTTTTGACTTTTCCTAATATAAACCTATTGGATTGCTCATATAATCATTCAAGCCTCATAGAAATGTAAATGTTCAACCTTATACCTAGAAACATGATGTGAATATGCTTGATAAATGTTGCACCTATGTTACAGGTTTATTTTGGAATGAATAAAAAGTCTTTGATTGTAAAATGGAATTGCGCGTTTTTAATTTCGCAGAACATCGGCAGAAGTTTGAGCCATCGCACACAAAAATATAAAAAATATACAGCACAACGTGGGAAGACGCAGCATTAAATAGATTGGAGACTCGAGCGAAGCAAGGTCCATTTATTCCGTGAAAACTTGCTCTAAATACATAAAATGAACAAAGTATCAATCTAAAAAATAAAGCAGAAACAGGAGAATATAAATACCCGTTAATGAGCAAACCCTTTATACTCGAACTTTATTTGGGAAAAATTTGGTTATTTGAATTAACCCAGTGGACAAACACAGTAATTGTTCTAGAGGCTTTTTTGTAATCAAAAAAAGAGAATTTGTTTCAAGTCCTAATTTATGCGAAAGATCATAATGCGTGGTACTATTAAAAAGACATAACACAATCGGCGGTTTTAGTTAAACATGTAACATCTCTTAAAACCAATTTAGGAAAGTAATTTCCCAATGCTGTTTCTAGCAACGAGATTCGAGATGGTTCAACCCGTAATTAAAAAAAAAAAAAAGTCATTTTAATTTTAACCAAGGTAAACGGAAATCTGACTTCTTGTCATTTCTCCGATTTTGTAACATTACAAACAAAACTTAGCTTTATTTGATATTGTTTCGCGCACTATATACTTTCACACTAGCATTGTCTACAGCATCAGACTAGTGCACCTATAGCAATACCATAGGCAGCATACCCAACAGACGGGTTGACCTACACAGAAGCTACGATTTCGTCCTCGCTGCATATTTCGCAGATTGGAATCGAAACTAAGCGTGTGGGATGCGGAAGTCATCTTATTGAAGCTGAGAGTGCGAATAAACTGGTAGGCAAAGGAAATTTATCTGCTGTATGTTTACGGCATCTCACTGGTGAGATAAATTTTCTTCATCCACCAGTTTTTAGGCACTCTCGGCTTCAATGACATGACACCTGCTACATTGTTCGGTTAAATCTAGTTCAGGGCTGTTGTGTTCAATATTAGGACTCACAGCAACCATGGAATGGGAAAACCAATTCGCAGTGAAGACGCGGGCTGCATTCAGCCCGCGACGTTGGTCCATGTGGCCCGTTGTGTGTTCAAAGAATAAGAACAGGAAGTAGAGTTAGTTCCAGTGTCACAAAGTTGGAGCCGAATATCCAGATATTAGATTCTGAAAAAGATACATTTAATAAAATAGGCACCCATTAGTTGATAACAATATTTTTTTTCACTTTCTTTCTTTGACGATATTTTTCCATGTTGTTCAAAAGAGAAGAAAATATTTTGAAATTTTATCATTGTCTTGAGAGAATTATTTTAATGTGAAATGCACGCCAATGACCGAGAAAGTAAATAGAAAAATAGTATTTAAATTATAATTAAGAATAGACAAAAACTCAACTTAATCTAACACGCAAATTAATGTTTTATTAAATCTTTGACGAAGTCAAAAAAAAAAAAAAAGTTCACAATTAGCCACAACTACTACTTTTGTGCTGAATACAGCTCAAAGCACGCGGCCCACTAATGCGATTGAGATTTCCTCTCCTAGATCCTAACACATTGAAAATTATTCAAACTCTATACAAAAAAAAATTAATTCCTAAAAACCAGTAAACTTATCTAAGAGCAATTATTACTTTTTGACCCATTTGGATACTGTTAAAGGAGAAACTTCAAACTGTCGGCTATTTTTCGAGTACTTTTTCCCGAATTAGACAAGGCAATAATTTTTCCTTTTAGCAAATTATCACCGGGAAGATCCACTAATTCTACACTCTATTGCAACATGACTGGCAAGACAATGGGGTTTTGTTGTATGTTTCTGTGAAAAAGTTGTGCATGTTAATTTTTTTGAGCAATCACGATTGCTTATTGCTTTCATTTGACTTCTTAATGTGATATCATTTTATTTTCCCACCAGCACCCTCCGCAGCACCATCGTCGGCCGGCCGCCTCACGATGCTGCTCCTCTGGCGAAAACCGTCTCCAGGTCGCGTCAATATCCTACACACACATACACGCGCTCCTACACACACACATACACGCACTCCTACACACACACATACACGCACTCCTACACACACACATACACGCACTCCTACACACACATACACGCGCTCCTACACACACATACACGCACTCATGCCTGCACAGACACAAACACTCATGCCTACATACACACACACACGAACGCCTACACGCACGCACATGCATACATACACATACACGGCTCGTGATTGCGAAAAACATTATTTGAATTCAAGATGCCAAAAATTCAAATTAATATATATATATATATATATATATATATATATATATATATATATATATATATATATATATATATATATATATATATATATATATGTGTGTGTGTGTGTGTGTGTGTGTATATTATTTGAGTTATTGTTTTACAAAAGGCAATGGCTAAATCCAGAAAAAATAAAAAATAAAAATAAAAAAAAAATTAAAAAAAAACAGAAGTATTTAAAGTATAGCTTTTGATTTAAAAAGTTCTATAAAATATTCTTTTATTAGACAATGAAGTAGTGTTTCGCATTATTTACACATTGACGTCTGAACGATATCTACAAAAAACTGACGGTTGCAATATTGTGTTGTTCTTCTGCAGAGACAGCGAATAAATTTATGCATTTAAAAAATTCATAGGCGTAACTCTAATGTAGAAAAACCACGTTATAATTGGTTTGCTTAGTTTGTTGAATATTTTTTTTCTTTTTTTACGAAGAAACCAACTTTCATAATTTCTGTTTTAAAAAAGTATACGGTCCCCTAAAGTAGGAAAAAAGGAATTTTTAAGCATAGCGCAAAAACTACTGAATATTTTGAGCTCAAATTTTGGATTCCCTCATAAAAGCTCTTGTAGATTGTTTTTCTGTTAAAATTTAATATGGTTTCAGATCATATTTTTTTCAAAAAATATTAAAATAATTCATAAAAAAACTAAAATTACATTTTGGGCGTTATAAATGATGTTTTTATTATTGGGTCGATTCATATTTTGATACAAAAAAACAATCTTTGCCGTGCCTAATCTAGTTTTTGTGTTATGAGTAAAAATATCAAAATACGTTTTAACATTACGAGAGGAATTTTTTAAAACTCGATTCTGAAGTAACGGCTGGATCGAATTAAACAAAACTTTGTATACAAAGTTAAAAAAAGATGCTGATTACAAATATGTGATAAAAAAAGGGGGTTCTCATTAAAAAATTTGAAGTTGATGCTTGTTTTAATATGAAGACGACCCCTTAACAACAATTTTTTACCATAATTATGTAGAACTTTTTATTCCTGAAACAATGACACCTTACACGTGTCTCTAGTATCAATAGTCTTTGAATACGATCGAGTGTTTCGTTTTTTTTTTCTATGACTGTACATACTTTGCATACCGTGCCGTTTTATTTTATGTCTATTCCTCCCATTCATTTTGTACATTTAAAATATTTCATGTTGAATAAAAGTTTTTTACATTTTTTAAATACGTTAAAAGTTCAGTTCTTTATTTAAGAAACTGCAGTGTATGGTTAAGGAATTTTTTTTAAGCAGTTTGAGGGGTGTTTATAAGTGTCTAAAAGAATTTGGTATGCTTAAAAAAAAATGTTTTACATATATTTTTCCACAATGCGAAATTTCGACTTACGCGAGGAGTCTTGGAACGCATCCTTCGCGTAAGTCGGGACTCGACTGTATATGGTATTCAATAAAGCTTGTTTTTCAACTTCGTAGGATATTAATGTTCCTGGTGGCAAGCTCAAGGTTACCGGGCTGGTTTATGAAGTTTTACATTGAGTTGGATGGTCCTGTCCCTGATAGGTTTAAGTTATATTTTGAGCTATGTTCAATTGGACATTATTGAACCAAATAGACAGGGAATTGGGAAATATTATGCCACCCCAGCCCTCCACAAAAAAAAAAAAGAATAAATAAATAAATGAAACTTCTGCTTAAACAAAAAAAAGTGTTTAAAAATGTAAAAAGTTAATTGTTTAGCAAACGCCTTTATTAAATTAGGTTGCTCGATAATAATTACGAGAACAGATGCATTGTTTTACATACATTTTTTTTAGTGAAACTTAAAATCGAAAGTAGGGTAACGGCACCAGCAACAGACAATCACAAGTTTGGATTTAAGCAGTAAGAATTTTAGGCTGGTAAAACGGATGTTGCTGTGGTCCATGAATACGGTGCAACCAGCTAGTGTTATCAGAGTGAATTTCATGAGCCAGTTGGTATTTACGAGGCAATGGTGGAAGGTTACGAACAGCCACCACGTGGTCAGCCAGTGTTTCATGCTCATTCGAATTTTATAAGGTTTTAGGTCTAGAAATAAAGAACTTTTGCACATTTTGAAGAGAAATGGGGAATTCTGTCCATGACTCATCCTTTCCTCGTCCTATCTGTTACTGGGTATCATCAGATTTTTCGGTGTCTGTTACTGGGGGGTCGGACCTTTTTTCGAAATTGAGCAATTTTAAATAGAATTAACTCATTCAGAGGATCCAGGAGCAGTCAAATATCAGATGAGATGTCGTTGCAAGAGAGAAAAACAGTTTCAAAATTCTAAATAGATTAAAAGGCTCAGAAAATGGAGTTACCCTGAGAGCGATGTCTTAAGACGTACAAGATTAGAAAAGCAGCGAGTATTTCCAGTACAGTAAATTAATAAGTGTTCCCGCAGTGGTAAAGGTAACAAAAGTTTGTTTTATCTCAACTTTTAAGTATGCACCTTCTAAACAGTTATTAGAAAGTAAGATGAAGCTGTTTTTTTTTTTTTAAATAAGAAACAAAAACAACCGAAGGTATTGAGGTAGATATATTTCTATTCTAGATTCCTGGTGCCAACACGTTCCTGATCACAATGCTTCTAGCGGATACTTTCAATACAGTCGTTCCACAGCTGTTCTTCACTGCGAAGAAGACGATTTCCCAGTCTTCAGATGCAAAGAGAATCAATGGTACGGAGAGTATGGGTTATGCAGAGGTAAGTGACCGCCTGTAATTATTTACGTGTTTTCTCGTGTGTCTGTAATTTATCCACTCTTCTGAGCTCGACGATATACTTAACCCCTTCCGACCTGGCGTCACCAAACATGAACTTTAAACAGCTGCTAACCTTATACAATTCAAAACTGAGCGTATGTATCTATGTATGTACCTATATATGTATCTATGTCCAGGTTACTTCTCCCGAACTCCAGTGAACTGACCATCGAACCAGGTATCAATAGATTCGTCATTTTCCCGTCTTTATGTTTGGCTGTTTCACAGAATCCTCCAATAATAGTTAGCGGAGATATCATTTGAAAACTATAGTGATTATGACACTTAGATTTCGACATGAAATCCCTATTTTTCTCGAAGGCTTTCCTCCATTCAAATGATTATTCAGTGCTTCATCTCCACTTTCCGCAACAATGCTTTTATTAAAATGTATAGCGGTGAAGAAAATCATTGAGACGAAAGATCTGTTGCCATTTTTTGTCTCTAATACTGAGCAAATAAAATTCTGGGTTTTGTTTTAAAGGCTTCTCCTGTGATCGGGGGATTTAAAATGTTTACTTTTTATTTATTTTTTCGAAATCAGCCGCACAATTTTACTGATTTTTTTTTTATTTTATTTTATTTATTTATTTTTTTTTTTACGTTCAAGCCTGATTGTTGAACACGCGTCACTTGACATAACTTTTATTTTCGAGGTGGACCGTGCAAAGCCGGGCGACGTAGCCAATGCTTTTATTAAAATTTGTAGCGTGAAGAAAATCATTGAGAAGAAAGATCTGTTGCCATTTTTTTTTCTTGAATATGAAGAAATAAAATTCTGGGTTTTGTTTTAAAGGCTTCTAGTCTAATCGGGGAATTTAAAATGTTTACTTTTTGATTATTTTTGCGCAATCTGCCGCAAAATTTTACTGATTTTTTTTTTTTTTTGTTCAAACCTGATTGCTGAACACGCGTCACTTGACTCAACTTTTATTTTCGAGGCAGACCGTGCAAAGTCGGAAGACGCTGCTATTCCTTTAATAATCTATGAAATTACTTGATTCTTTTTGTAGTTGACTCTTTACTTCGTATTATCTGTATTACTCAGTACATAAGAGACTGCTTAGTATTATCTGTGAAAAGATTTTTAGTTTTTGAATTAACCAAACTAACATGTAGGGATTGGTAGATAGAGAGTGGCTCATTTTTCCGACCATGGATTCTCGTCGCAAAGGCTGTTTTTTTTTCGATTTTTAAAAAATATATATAATTATTTTTTCAACATTTTAAATGCTAAATTTATGTTTTATCTTTGTATGGAGAACATTTCACAATGAAGTTTGTTTGACATTTCATCGTTTTTCTATATGAAATATTAATTTCAAAAATATAAGTCCGGAATATTGGACGTATCATAACTCTTTTAATTTTTCACCTACAGACTTGAAATTTTGTTTATAAGATACTCTTTACCATAGTACATTCTGTGCCAAATATAAACATTGCTGGTAAAGTATTTGACAATACCGACTGAAAAGTTTAAATCACGGGTTCTCAAACGGTGGGTCGCGACCGGGGGGGGGGGGGGGTCACCGGATGCGTCCAGGGGGGTCGCGAGATGTAGAAGAAAAGTTTAAAGAAAATTAATTTATTGCAAGATTATAAAATCAGTTAGGCTCTTATTATATGTTTCTTATTAAAAAACCTGTGTTTTACCTTACATATAAGAAAAGAAGAAAAAAAGCCTACCTACTTCATTGTCTTATTTTTTAAATAAGTTTTTGAAAATAAAACAATTCAGGAAATTGTAAAATTTTATTTGCACGTAGATTCTTCGTTCCAGAAAATGTTTACTTTAAGCGTTAAAGCTTTTTGCCTGTAAAGTGTAAAACATTTATAAAGAAAAAGTAAACACTTGATTTTTTTATTTCTATTTCTTACAGTTACAGACGAAATTGGAAACAGTACAATCGGTAAGTGTTTATATTCAACAAAGAGGGAATTATTTTACTGTCTTTGGTAAAGCAAAATAATATTGAAGTATTTATGGTATCATTTTCGAATTTGAAAAGCTTTTAGACGAATCATACATTCTTCTTAATATTATTATCAAACTTAATAATATTATTATTACTATTTAGCTCAAAGAGTTCCTTTTGCATATTGGGTAGATGAATAAATTTTCATCGCTTGTGTGATTCGTTTTTTTTCCATAAAAAAGCTAGTATTTGCGGGGAGATAACATTCAGAAAAAATTTGCAGTTGAAGTTCACAAAATTCTTGTGAAGACTTACGGCGAACATGCTCTGTCTGAAGCAACTCGTAGGGATTGTTTTAGACACTTTAAAATAATGATTTTTATCTTGAAGATAAAAACACTTTGGAGCACCGCTAGAATAAGTTTTCATCGCTTGTGTATACCAGTTTTTTTTTTTTTTTTTTCATAAAAAAAAAGAAGAAGAAACGAGTATTTGTGGGGAAGTTAACATTCAAAATAAAAAGTCTGCAGTTGAAGCTCACAAAATTCTTGTGGAGACTTACGGCGAACATGCTCTGTCTGAAGCAACTCGTAGGGATTGTTTTAGACACTTTAAAATAATGATTTTGATCTTAAAGATAAAAACACTTTGGAGCACCGAAAAAGTTTGAAGACAAAGTATTAGAAATATTACTTTTTGAAGACTAGCGTCAAATGCCAGCTGAAAATGCAGAATCATTAGGATTAATCAAGATGAAATTACAGTTGAACTCTCTTAATACGATCACGTTCAATACGAAATCACGGCTAAAACAAACATTTTGTTCGTTGAGTTTGGTTTGCTGTCTAATTACATTAAAAATTACACGTCTAATACATTAAACTAAAAGCCTCTGCTAAGACAAACAAAAATTTCCGACTTCTCTACGTAAAATGTTCGTGGTTGAAAACTTTTTCTGTTTTCTAAATTACTCCTCATTTAGTTAGGTAGTAGAAGTCCCATTGTGTATCGAGAAGAAGATATTAAATATTTTGCATAGAAATTAAAGCCCGTTCATCTATTTACATGTGGACATTTCACTTTACTCGGAGATAAAACTGTTCATCTTCCATTGTGGATTACAACCAATTCCGCGATTGTCGATTATCACCTTCCCTTTCCAACTGTTTCCAAAAACATTCCTTTAATGAGAAATAAATGATTTTTTTGAGCAATCACGATTGCTTATTGCGTTTATTTGACTGTTTTGGCGTCCTATCATTTTATTTTCCCTCCAGCACCCTCTGCATTATCACCGTCGACCGGCTCCTCACGATGCTGCTCCTATAGTGAAAACCGTCTCTAGGTTGCGTCCATATGCTACACACACGCACATACATATACAACTACACACACATACACAAATACATACACACTCATACACAAACCCATACACACTCATACACAAACACAGATAAACACACGCATGCATACAGACACCTACACTTGCATACAGACACCTAACTATACACACACATCTAACTATACACACACCTATACACAACTACCCGTACACTCATGCCTACACACAAGTACCCACACACTCATCACACTCATGCCTGGACACAGGACACAAACACACATGTCTACACACACATATATATTCCCCACCACACACAAACACTCATACACACAACTACCCACACACTCATACCTGCACACAGACACAAACACACATGCCTAAACACACATACACATACACCCCTACACACAAACACACATACCCCACACACACATAAACACATATGCCTACATACACACACTCGTGATTGCGAAAAACATAATTTGAATTCAAGAGGTCAAAATTCAAATAAACTTTTTTTTTCTGAATATTCTAATATTTAGATTACAGTGTGTTTATTAGCAGTAATATTTGTAAGTATAAGTAAGCATCTCTTCGTTTTTTCACAGTATCACTCATTCACGGTTGTTGCGAATAACGGCTAATACGAACGATTTCGTGGATTTTTGACATTTCGTATTAACAGAGTTGAACAAAGTTATGATGATTGGTGCGGTGCAGTTGGTTAGCGGTGAGATGACATTTAGTGATTCACTCATATTGAGAACCTTCGCCTTTTCTTTTATTTTGAGAAACTTTTTCTTCCCACTTATACTAGCTTTAGATGAAGCATGGCGCACATATGTTTAATCAACTTTCTATTTAATCAACTTTTACGTTTAACGGTTTTTTTTTTTTTTTTTCCGGAAAATGAGAATTGGTTTCCTTTAATCTTCAGCTGTGTTAAAGAGAAGGAAGTATTCACGAAAAAATAGTTTTATTGCAGGATGTAGCAAGGAGCTGAATTTGACATACAATCGAGCCTCCATATATCGAACTTCCACATATCGAAATTTTCTATGTATCGAAATCCCAGCAAATTTCAATGTTCATTACATAGAAAAATTGTTTCTATATATCGAAAAAATCTCTATATATCGAAAATTTTTTCGAGACATTCGTAGATTTTTTTTTTTCACTTTAGACCGTTTGTCTCATGAAAAATGAAGGTTATGGGAGAAAATTATGTTTTCTAAAGGTTGCTAAGAAACTCATGAGAAATCTGGGTTTGAGGAGTGTGTAGATAGGTCGTTGTACCGTTCTGGAGTTCTTAAATTGCCTCAAGTTTATTTCAAATCTTAGTTGTAACCAGTAACACTGTAAAATCAATTTCAAGTTATCCTTTTTGTCTGTTGATTATCATTCCTAGTCTTTTTAGCTGCAGTAAAAATCATTCAAGTTTATTAGGTAGATTTTTTATTTTTCTCTCGATTACATTGTCAAAACGAAAATCCCCTCATGTTGCGAATCAAGTTGAACTGCCGAAGAATGAAGATGTATGGAGGCACAAAAATGTAATTTCTTTGTTTATTAACTTTCATTTAAACCGATGCTCGTATAAATTAGAAATTGGGTTTCACGCACGAGAATTAGCTTTAATTTTGATGTTTTTGGAGATTTTTATGATAAAATAAAATCGTTTCAATATATCGAAAATTCTACATATCGAATTTTTTTCCGGCAATTTGCTACTTCGATATATGGAGGTCCGACTGTATATTGGCATTTCTTCTCCCTACCCCCTCCCATTTGTGGTTTGTAGCCACACTTTTACAAGTTTTCAAGGTTTCCACGCACTAGAAAATAAAAATTATTTTTTCAAGTCTTTCTGGGCACTTGATTGATACTATTTGCTAATTTTCCGGAGTTGGGAGCCCCTAACAAAGCAGGGTCCCTAAGCCATAGCTTGCTTAGCTTGTACGTGAATCCAGGCCTGCCGAGATGTCCCGCTACATTCTCCCATGGCGGAATACGCAAATATTTAACTGTTTCATTTTTATGTCGTTTCGTACCTTTTCATTTGATCTCCCATCGGATAAAAATTGCAAGAAACACCTAATTAGCACCAGAAGCGAATCTTAAATTTGAAATAAAGCTTTTGAGGAAATTAAGTTCAATTAAAAGCGGTTCGAAACGGAAAAAGCCAAGTTCCAAAACAGACATTGTTGGAAAAAAAAAAACTGCATTTCTTGTGATCTTATTTCTTTTCATAAGTTATTGAAAAATTTTAATAATGTAAAAAAAATATAAAAATAATAAAAAAATCGGGAAATTGCATTATTTTTATACGTAATATATTATTTTTGCCTGAAGATGTAGAACTTTCTTGTGCCTCATCTGATTTCATGCAAAACTTTAAGAAAGAATCAATACTTGAATTTTCATTTTAACATATGTATATATTTTTTCCAGGTACAGACAAGATTGAAAATACTAAAATCAGTAAGTATTTCAACAAATTATTTTAGTCTTTGCAATAATAAAAAAGGCACAATAATATTGAAATGCCTGTTTGGTGATATTTTGATAGTTGAAATTGTAACCCTAAGTCCAGTGGATGGACCCTAACCTCCAGTAGGTAGCGTTCATTGCTTTCGTTTCTTCATTCCCCTGAAAAAACCCGAGTCTTACCAGCAAAACAGTCAAGTGACCGAACGAGTCCAGCCTTGTCACAATAAAGCCTTTCCCTGAATGTCAAGCACTACCGAAACATATTATCAAATGATCAGGCCGTGGCGCGAGTTTCATTGTTGATGACGTCAGGAGCGTTACTCGATAAGTGATTCGCTATTGACATAAGTTTATTTATCATGACTTGAGAATACTTATCAGATTTACCGGTGAATTTATATAATCCACGACTCGTAGTGGTGAATGTTATCAAAATAGTTACTTATCCAATATTCGTTCAGTTTGAGCAGCTACTTGACTTTTTCTATGGCGTATAGTACGTATCTCTACGCGGCTTGGGTTAACAGACTTTTTCTGCGTATGCGCATGAACTGACCTTGTTAATTTTAATTTCGATTCAATACAGTAACCTTTCTTAAATCGGGATCCTATTACACTGGATTTCGATTGATAATGACTGCCACTTTGATGTACATATTGTATAAGTAAAATGCTAGTTAGCGTAATGCACCCAAACCTGTTTTTATGCGGTGGATAGGGACCGCATTAAAAAAATCGCACGAAAAAAATCTTTCGAAACTTCACGAGTTGCTTGAAAAAGTTGTTTTCTCAACACAGTCATAAATAAATAAAAAAAAAAAAAACACCAACTTTCGATTTTTCAAAATTAATTTGAATTCTGAAGTTTTGAATTCAAATTAATGTTTTTCGCGTTCACGAGTTGCGACAGGACCCTACTCGTTGAAGATATTGCTTCTACAAACGGCTCCTATCCCTCCTCTTCGGCGGTTACGTATGTATTGTTGTGTATGCTTGTGTGTGTGCGTAGACCTGTGTGTATGTACGTTGACGTGTGTGTATGTGTGTAAAGGCGCGTGTGTGGATGTGTGTGAGTGTGTATGAGCGTGCGTGTGTGTAGGACATGGACGCCACCGACCAGGAGAAGCGGCTACCGGGATTAATCGCGCCTGCAGAGGACGGGGGGGGGGATGAAAATGGAACCAAACATCAAGGACGGTCAAATGAAAACAACTAGCAATCGTGATTGCTCAAGAAAAAAAAAATGCGGTGAATAGGAACCGCATAAAAAAAAAGCCTCACATAGAAAATAACCCAAAAATAATCTTCAAACGAAATTTTTGATGATAATTTTTGCCGAGTAGTCGGAAAAAACTTCCCGAAGAAAAACATTTCGGGGAGGTCACAGTGACTTCCCATCGGGGTGCCTTTTCGTCAGTTGAAGATACTACCTCGCACTCGTTTTAAAAATAATTCCGCCAATTGAATCTCAATCTAATTGAAATGAAATTTTAATGTACCGCACAAAAAATAAATAAACAAATAAATAAAAATTTGAATTTTTACCTCTTTGAATTTAAATTATGTTTCGCAATCACGAGTGTGTGTATGTATGTAGGCATGTGTGTTTATGTGTGTGTTGGGGGTATGTGTATGTGTGGGTAGGCAAGGCATGTGTGTTTGTGTCTGTGTGCAGGTATGAGTGTGTGGGTAGTCGTGTGTATGAGTGTTTGTGTGTGGGGGGGATGTGTATGGTGTCTGTAGGCATATGTGTTTGTATCTGTGTGCAAGCATGAGTGTGATGAGTGTGTGGGTAGTTGTGTGTAGGTGTCTGTATGTATGCGTGTGTGTATGTGTTTGTGTATATGTGTAGGTGTATGTATTTGTGTGTGTGTCGTTGTGTATGTATGCCCGTGTGTGTAGGATATGGATGCAACCTGGAGATTGTATTCGCTCTAGGAGCAGCATCGTGAGGAGCCGGTCGACGATGATGCTGCAGAGGGTGCTGGCGGGAAAATAAAATGATAGCACATCAAAACAGTCAAATGAAAGCAATAAGCAATCGTGATTGCTCAAAAATCGCAAAAAAAAAATCGCATTAAAAAAGACCGCATAAAAACAGATTAGGGTGTAATATAATTAAATTGGTGGTATTTTGTACTTTTGAAATGCATTTTTTAAATTTTCTCTTCGCTTAAATATTTTATCCTCTTGAATTCAAAGTACAATTTTTAGTGCGTACATTAGTTTGTTTATGTACGTTGGCTCAATTTCAATAGCGACCAATATGCTTCAGTGTTTCATTTCCAAGTTAGTAAATGCTATCAACTCAATTTAATTTTTTTTACGCTTCTGCGCATGACATTACAAATGAACTGCCATTCACTGTTGTCATTAACGCAGAGCGCAATACTTGATTTACTTCTTTACTCATATGTAGTGGCAACGATATGGTTGGTAGCAAGCGTAGAGTGCAATATTAATTCGGTTCTGAGTCACCATAACCTAAAATCAGCACACCAGTGGATTAGTGCCAAAGTACATCATTTGTGATGTCATGAAGGTCACGCCTTGTTTGAAAAATAGGACATTTAAAAAAATACATAAAAAGTAACTGTTGGGAAAATAAAAGGGTCCATGTGTTTTTTTTTTGCTCATTCTATCAATTTTAGTGCATAAAAGTAGTACTTTTGACCAAAGGAAACAACCCATTGCTCAAAGCAACAGTAGGATATCTTACTGTTATTTCTGAGATTTGATATCTTACTTTTGTTTAGGCCCCTGTATCGACGAGCCGACACATCAGCTTGAGATTAACCATTTTGGATCGGAGCTCGTGTTTGAGTGGTTGTCTTTTCTGGCGAGTTATCCCGTTTGGTGATTGTTCACTGTGAGCAATGATTAGCGGCACACACGTGAATTGTTTGTTAAGTTAAATATTATTTTCAGCAAATTTGGCGAAATCCAAAACTTTGCTGTGATAATGAAACAATGAAAAATACGATCCAAAATGGCTAAACTTAAGCTGATTCGTCGGTCTATATAGCGACTCTAATATATACGATTCAGAAATTTCAGACATTTTTTTCCAGATAAAGGATTTACTGGTGAAAGCATTGCTATAGTTGTTCTTACCGTCGGAGGAGTTGTTCTGATTTTTTACGCAGTTCAAAGAATTCTTAAAAGAAAAGTAAGTATTTTCATTAAGTTTGAAGCATTAAAACATTTTTTAATGTGTTTTGCTTCGTGTGTGCATTTATCATTATCTACAGTCGAATCTCGTTATCCCGACACTTTTGGGACTGTCAACAAGGTGTCGTCATAGCCGGAGAGACATCGTAAACGGAATAGTTTTAAAATTCATAATTAAACATTAGATAACAATAATCTTAGGTTTAGTGAAGGGATTCATACTTGAATTATTGTTGAATATAATGAAAATTATTAAAAAACAAAATATATATATTTTTTCAGAAACAGAAGAAAGAGCTGAATTTTGTCACCAATGTGTTGCATGATTTATTCGAACGGGGAGACATTGGCACTTATAATCCAGATTTACCACTGGAAGAACAAATTGATCTACTGCCTTACGAAGATCACTGGGAATTCCCTAGGGATAGACTGAAATTAGGTAAGATCTTTTTTTTTCGTAAACGCTTGAAATTTCTCATAATTACAAAACAAGTTACTGGCAAAAAGATTTGCGAATTTGAAGATAAGTTGATTTTAGACATTCGCGCAGAAAACTTAAATAGTATTTTTATTTTATTTATTTATTTATTTTAATTTCATGTATTTTAATTTCATTTTTTTTTATTTTTTATTTTACTTTATTATTTTTTTTTTTTTTTTTTGTGCAGGTGAAACTCTCGGACACGGGGCGTTTGGTCGGGTTGTAGAAGCAGAAGCTGTTGGTCTTGTGGAAGGAGAAGACTTGACTACAGTTGCAGTTAAGATGCTCAAAGGTTTGAATTCGATTTCAGTATTCCTGTATTTTTAGAAAGGATATTTATCAGTAATCGGAGTAGATATAACGACAGTTAAAAACATTGATCACAGTTCAGTTTTAGCCTTAAAGTTGTATTGCTTGGGTTTATCAATAGATCTATTTCAAAAAAATCGAAGAAGGCTCTTCTGCCTTTGTATAGGAGTTTAGTAAGACCTCATTTTGAGTATGCTGTTCAGTTTTGGTCGCCTTATCCGAGGAAAGATATTTCTGAATTGGAAAGGGTTCAAAGAAGGGCAACTAGCCAATAAGGGGACTTTCAGATTTCGATTATGATACCAGGCTTAATAGGCTTTACATATAAAGCCTATTAAGCCTGGTATCATAATGGAGCAAAGGAGGATCCGAGGGGACATGATTCAGTTGTTTAAATTTATCAAAATGAAAGATGTAAATGGATTAAATTTTTGCACGGAAAGCAGGACGAGGGATCATTTTTTTAAGCTGTTCAAATCTCAGGCTAACCTGCTAATTAGGCAAAACTATTACTTTGGAAGGGTCGTGGGCACTTTGTTATTATCAAACTAAATTTAGTTAAGTTAAAATACATAAAAGCTCCAGATTGAATAGCTTACCGGAAGAGGTGGTAATGAGCAAGAGGGCCATTGATCTTCATTGGGGATTCATAAATTGACTAGGACCAGCCTAGCTGGACCCAGAGTCCCTGCTGGTCGTCACATTTGTATTCGTATTTGAAATAGGTACTCCTCAAACCAACCTTTCCTATAGAAATACTAAGCATCGTCTGATAGAAATAAATACCTTTCTTCGCTTCAATGCCAAGTAAAAGTTATTTCTTATTATTTACTATAGAAAAAGGGCTTCTTTTGAATGTCACATAAAAGTATGCTCTTTAATCTAGAGCTTTTATGTTTTTTTTTTTTTTTTTAACTTAGCTAACTTTAGTTTGATAGTAATGAACAGTCTCATATTAAATTGCAGGTAAATAAAAAAAGTATTAGGTACTTCCAGTACATTAACTAAAAGCAGTAGCTTTACTGACGGTTTTTGACTTGGGTGGGGGGGGGGGGGGGGTTGATATCCATCATTTGACGGTTTACTTTTAAATTTAGAGAAGTTAAATCTTGTTTCAGTCCATTCTAACTTGCCTGCTATTTTTTTAGCAACTACTATCGTTTCTTTATTTTATTATCTGACTAAAGAACAGTTCTGGATATTGAAAATGTGTTTACGATTGGCAAAAAACACTAATATATATTTAAAGTATAATTTACTACCTAAGCGGCTTTCGATCAAAAGCTATAAAATTTCATAACAAACTTACAGGAAATACTGTAGTTTAAAGTGCTCTACATTTATCTAAAATATTTTTGAAAACACACACAGTTTCGCAAGTATAGAATGTTGACTTAAGAAAGCTGGACAGTTAAGGTCTTGACTATAGGGATTGATTCTACTGGTGTTAAAAACAACGGGGGGGGGGGAATCCCCAAAACTTCTAGGATGTGTCAGACTAGAAAAGCATCATGAAACTTAAAGCCGGTTTTAAATTTCATAATATTATTAGAGAGAAAAGAGAGACTGGCCATATTTTTTTGATCAACTGGGGCAAGATATTGTATCCAAATTGGCTACATTGTCCGAGGTAGACTTACAGTGGATTCCCTCTCATGCTAGTATCCATGACAATGATGCCGCTGACAGACTCGCTGTGGAAAGCAGTAAGATTTCCACTCTCCCACAATCAATTTTATTTTAAGAGCTTCAGAGGTGTATTTCATGTTTGTTGACAAAATGAAACCAACTTGGAGGATTCCACCTGAACACGATTGGTACACCGCAGAGTATCCTGGATTGACCTCAGGGGCGGATCTAGAGGGGGGCCATGGGGGCCATGGCCCCTCCCAAAACCTTGTGAATTTAGGAATTTTTTTTAAAAGAAAAAAAAAAGAAATAAAATATTATGAGGAAAATTTTAAAAATAACACATGAGTGTTACTTTAATAGAAATTTTAAGTTTTAAATGTGAGAGAATTTACATCCCTCTTCTTGAAACAAAACTATTTTATTTCTAAAATTTTGCTTCATCGTATACGTCATTTCTTGACGTAAACGATGGACAATCTTAGGACACTAGGACGATCTATGGATGCTGCTGTCCTCTGAGTACACCTATAGTTTACAAGATCAAAGAGAGCCTAAATTTGTGTTTTATGACTTTAATTTTGAAACTTTTCTGGAAGAGTGCCCCTTATTCCCATGCTCCTCCACAAATGCCCCAAAGGTAACTAAAAATTGATGTCCATTTCTGTAAAGCAATAAATTATAAATGAAGAATTTTTTGGTATTAATCTTATCTTAAATTTTATAAATTCCCCCTTATTTCCATTGTTATTTTTAAATTCTAACTTGGCATAAAAACTTGAAGACGGGTGGGGCTGTATTTTTTCGGAAAAATCAATGATCTGGCACTGCTTGAAAAGTGACAGTTAGGACAAAAATCCAAAGAAAGTGTGAAAAAATTCCAAAACAGCAACAAACAAAGTTGCTAACGAACGATATAATGCCTACTACGGCACAGAAACCTTTTTTAAATATTACAAAAAAGAGACAACCATAGAGCACCAGAACACGCTTATGAATTAGTTGAAGTTCAACCAATAACAGCATCTTCTATGTAGTGGGACTTATAAACAGTAAGAACACTAAAATTAGTTTAAGTGGAACCAATAACAGTTTCTTCTATGTAGTGGGACTTATAAACAGTAAGAGCACTAAAATTAGTTTAAGTTGAACCAATTACAGCTTCTTCTATGTAGTAGAACTTATAAACAGTAAGAGCACTAAAATTAATTTTAGTTGAACCAATAACAGCTTTTTCTGCATAGTATGACTTAAAAACACTGAGATGAGCATTCAGGGAAATTATTAACTGTAGTTTCTGGTATTTATGTTTTTCTTCGCCCTGTTTTAATATGTACCTATTTCAATACACTCAAACATGTTTTTGTGCGTGCGTGTGTCTTTTTTTGTGCGATATTTTTTCGTGCAACCTTTTTTTGTGTGGTATATGAAAATGTCAATCATACTGAGACTCAATTGACGAAAATCTCTTCATAGTATAAAATGAAGTCTCCAAAAAGCGTCTATTTGTTTGAACTCGCAAAACTCGAGAACTACCCGGCCGATTTTTTCACAGTTGAAACTTTCACAGTTTGCTATACTTTCAGCCCCGGAAAGGTTTGCAGACCTGTTCGAAAAAAAAAATCGACGAAGAGTTCTTTTTACTTCCTTTTACAAAAAAGGAAGTATTGTATTCGCGAAAAAAATTTCACTTAAAAATCAACCTTAATTTCTATTTCACTCACCCCCGAATGAATGTTGAGTATTTTTTTCCAACTCGACCACACGTGGATAAGGGTCTAAGAACGTATAGACACGCGAAATATCCATTTTTACGATTCCCGAGTTAATGACAACGAGATTTCTCGTGACGTTTGTATGTACGTAAGTATGTGCGTATGTGTGTATGTATCTCGCATAACTCAAGAACGGTATGTCCTAGAAAGTTGAAATTTGGTACGTAGATTCTTAGTGAGGTCTAGTTGTGCACCTCCTTTTTTTGGTTGCATTCAGGTGTCTCTAAATGGGTCTTTTGCCCCCTTTTGGGAGGAAATCATTGTTAATTTCGATGAAAACTCAAGTGGTGTTATAATTTGCCAGACACTTGGCGGTATATCGCCAGTGTTCTTTTTGCCAAGTTTTGTCGCCAACCTGGCGAAAAAGTTGGCGATTTTTTTTTAAAATATGATTTCAATTGTTGGCCACTGTTGGTGATATTTAGAGAGTAAACTATTGAATCACATTAAAATTGCCAGTAATGGGGAAATGACATTAAATTGGAGTAAAAGGAAGTTATGTGATGCACACATCAGCTCGTTTTATTCCAATTTTGGCCCAAGTTTCACATAAATCTCAGAATATGGGAATGAAAAATTACTTGCACGTATTAATATTGTATATCGTTAGAAAGCGTATAATTTTCCACGTTCTGCGCCATTTGTTTTAATGTTCTAACTTAATTACGTCGGGAGTTGTTTACGTTTTCAGCTCGAATTTGTTTAGGCTTAGCTGAAATTTAAGCACTACTTTCTTTATCAAATCTATCAATAAAAAGTGAAGGGATTGTCCCACAGTTTTCTTCCGCCGCTTCAGTCCACTCACCATTGGAAAAAGTGACATCTTTTACTCCAGATCTATCTCGACCTATGGTCGAAAAACTAAGCTTCTATCTCCAAAGGAAAAAAGTTAAAAGCCTTTTTAAACCAAATTCGAAAAATCTCATCTACATTCAAGTAGTTAACTATTTTATATTCGCGTGTCCAAAGTTACGCTTTTTGAATACATTGTCTCTTTCCACCTTTCTCACTTAAATTTAAACTTATTTTATTTTGTGTTTAAATGGTTATGCTTTTAAAATCAATCTTTCTCATCTTAATTTCTTAAAATTATTTTCTGTCATCATTGTTTGGAAGGAAAACTTTGCATGATGTTTTATTTATTTATTTATTTATTTAAGCCTGATTGTTGAATATACATCTCTTGACGCAATTTTTATTTTCGAGTAGACCGGGCAAAGCCGGGCAATGACGCTAGTATTTATTTTACAGCACGAATGAAACGTATGCTTATGATACGCTATTCCTCTTATTCTCTTACTAGATGCCGCAAGCAGTGAACAACAAAAAGCTCTCGCAGCTGAATTGAAAATATTGATCCACATCGGTCGACATTTGAATATTGTGAACTTGTTAGGTGCAGTGACGAAATATATACCGCAAGGTAAGTAAAAAAAAAAAACCTGAAAATAATATTTATCGCTACGGGCATTTGAATTAGTGTAGCACATTTTTTACAGTTAAATAGTTCAACACATTGCAATTTAAATTGACAAACTAGACAACCTATTAACAATATAATACCGGAAATAGAGTACAATCACCGAATGTGGGGTAAGTTTTGTTTTTGTCATGTAATAAAAATATAGTAAAGATATAACTAAAATTAAAAATTTAAAAAAAAAGGTAAATTGAAAATCCTTTTGAAAGTCTTCTGCTATTAAAAATCAATTTAAAGTATTTTATTTGTGAACAAATAGAAACTGGCAACAGATAAAAATACTGAATCATTGCTTTTAATTTTCTTGTCGGCCAATGAATTCGGTTATCAATCGCGTGAATAAAGGCTTAGTCGTATTTAAGTTCTGCTTTAAAAAAGCGCTATAATTCGAATTCTATATAACGTGGAAGTTCCAAACACATTCTATCAGACGCAAAAAAAAAAAATACCCTTTATTTTGACACTACATTTTAAGATTTTCAAAGATGTTTCCACGGCAAAAATCGCTAAAACCTTTTTAGAGGTTTTTAATTAATATCTTCGTTAGTTAATGTCATCCGAAGACGCAGCCTAGCTAAGAACACTCTCGATTAACACTCCTTTCGAACAAAATATTCTTTTTCAAAATCGGTGCATCCGTTTAGACGCTAGCGTGCCACAGACAGATACACAGATGCGTCAAACTTATAACCCCCTTCCTTTGTGTGTCGGGGTTAGTAAAAAAATTTAAAAAAAAATAGAACCAACTTCAAAATTGCTCTAAAAAGTGAAAAATTATCCATCGATAATACTTTTGAACATAATTTAATTTTCAAAGTTGGCGCAGAAGCGAGAAGTAAAATCCAGTGCAACCATGCTTCGTTCACATTTTTTTTTCAGAAAATTATCCAAAGTTAGGAACGAAACATTCATATCGGTACTCAAATATGCTGTCATCAATGCATAATTTATGTGGCAGCGAAGAAACTAGGCCTGCTTAAATTTATAGTTGTAGTTGAGTTATGGCTGTGAATGATGTTATCTATCGTTTTTGCGCCAACTTCAAAAATTGTTTAAAAGTGTTATCGATGGTGTTTGAAGAATAAAACTATTTTTCACTTTTTAGAGCAATTTTGAAGTCTGTTTTAATTTTTTTTATTTCATTCCTTTTAGTGTAAATGTATTTCAGAAATAGTAAGAATTTACCATCACGAAACTTCACCTTATTTTTTTTACAAAAGTGCTAAATACTACAAAACAAAACCACAAACACGCCTTAAACTTTAAGAGAATTAGCACTTAAAATTTATCTTTGTTCCTCTCTGGAATTCATTTGTGCGTTGATTTAATTATAACCATTTAAATATTAAGTTTTCCCTAACTAATTTACATTTTAACGCATACAAGTTGCTTGTGATGCAATCCTGTATCTCCTTACTTAGCGCAGATCATCTGCCATTGGCATAGACAATAACGATAAAAATACTACTATAGTTGAGGCAAACCTAACCTGGTAGCATTGTGAAGGCTAAGTAGATCCTGATCACTGTATCACCTCGCTTCGAGGTTAGGTTTACCCACACTATAGAGCAATGACACTGAAGAAACTTGATGCTTGCTTCAGAGAAGCCTTCATTCACAATTATCACCACAATTACTATATTACTGTTGTAAGGCACCAAATTTTTGCGACACTGGGTTTTATATTTAATCATTTAGTAGGGAAATTGCATGAAATTTACTGTTTTTTGACCATAACTATTTTTCTAAAGAACAAATATGGTCAAACAAAGTGATGGGACCTAAGTTGAGTCATTCCCTATCCATTAAAAAAAGAATCATCAAAATCGGTTCACTAGGTGAGACGTTGTAAGTAGACAAAAAAAAAGTAACCGCCTCCTTTTTGAAGTCGGTTAAAAAAATAAAATATTCGACGGAAATTGAAAATCTGGATTCATGATTATTTGAGTTTAAACGCTTAAAACAATAATTTTAGCTGTAAACTGGATATTTTACCCCAAAAATATCATTATAAAACAGTAGATTGCATTTAATGCATCATTTATTTGTTCGTGAAGCAAATGGCGATTTTTTCGATTACCAGTGCAGTTTATAAGAGCCTATTTGATATGTTTTGGACACCGAAACTGCTGGTTATTTGAAAACTAAAGTCTCCCGTCAAGGTATGACGGGTGAAAATGGCTTCTGCATCTGAACGAAGCCATTGCCTGTTTGGTGATAGTTTGATCATTGAAATGGTAACCCAACTCCAGTGGATGAACCCTCAACTCTTCATTGTTGACCATTCTTTCGTTTCTTTACTCCCCCGAAATGACACAGTCTCACCACTAAAACAGTGAAGTGACCGGATCGAGTTCAGCCTTGTCCCGATAAAGCCTTTCCCTGCACGTCAAACTTTACCAAAACATATTATCGAATCATCATGCCATGGCGCGAGTTTTATTGCTGAAACACGCTTGTTACTCGATCATTGGCTATTATATATCTGACGATGACCCACCGCAATGAACACACACCGCACCGCTTTTACCTTTATTTTTTTCTTTTTTACTCATTCTTTCCCGATGAAAATTTAAAACTTTCTGAAACCTAATTCGCAAATTAATTTTAAGTAAAAATGTCTTTTTAACAATATTTTATTAGCTTCACTTGTATGTATGTATGTATCTTGTAACAGAATCTTGCAGCTCAAATGTCGCCCACTTTCTGCGATCGGATTCTTTTGAAATTTGACATGCGACCTCAGACCCGATGACAATGCTATGTTCTATAATCAAATTAATTAATGAACTCTTTTAATTGTTAGTTTCCTCCAGTTTTAATCACTATTTTATCATAAATCCAACAATGTGAAAAAGAAAAAATTTTAAAAAATACATTAAAAACTGCTCGCAAAAATTATTTAAAAATATCTACAAAACCTTTAATTTTTCTGCATCACTCAAAATTTGTTCCAATATTCCAAGGTAATTAGAACATGAAATAGAATTGTTTTTACTTAATTTCATGCAGAAATTTAGGTGAGCCTTCAATTGGAAATTCATTGCTGATCGGACCATTGTTGAACAAAACTTTTATTCAAATGCATCTCAAATTTTCAAAGTAATATAAATATGATTTCCACAAACATACATCGATGACTCACAGTAGCTTCCCATCGGTTTGCCCTTATCTTAACTTTAAGGTATTACCTCGCACTCGTTTTATAAATAATTTCGTCACCTGATAATTCTGCAACGTAAGACTAAAAAACAGAAAAATAAAATAACAGTTTAAAAAACTTAAAAAACACGCTTTCGTAGCAAAATGAACTAAAAAGTGAAAAATAATCTTTGGATGATAGTAGTTGACCAATCACTTAATTTTAATGTAATACAAAAAACCGTGGGGTGCTGTCTATTTACATTTTTACATGGACAACAAATGGAAGAAACTCAAGACAACTGATAAGAAGTCCCCCACGCTTATTTGTATTACATTAAAATTAAGTGATTGGTCAACTACTATCATCCGAAGATTATTTTTCACTTTTTAGTTCATTTTGCTACAAAAGCGTGTTTTTTTAGTTTTTTAAACTATTATTTTATTTCTCTGACAGACGATCATTTAATTTTTAAATTCAATCAAAACAGAACTTTTTCATTTACTTGCAGAAAGTTTTGCAAAAATCAAATGCAGAATTGTTGATATCGCCGCCTCAGAGCATCAGTAAAACATCTAATCCCGTTAACGACGGCAAGAAATCTTAACTGCTGCTCTGGAGGGGACGATATTTAATGTTTTGGCTTTTCTTCATTAATCATTCACGCATAATATTTCAAGTTTCAAACTAAGACACTAATACACTCTCAAACCCTCATTTTATTTTAATGTGTTCCTCTTTGTGTAATCAGTTTCATAATTGTTAAGTATGAGCTTCTACTTAATTTCTCGTTATTTTCATCTTTACTAATAATAAAGCTGAAAGTCCCTCTGTTTGTCAGGATCTCTGTCTGTCAGGATCTCTGTGACGCGCATAGCGCCTAGACCGTTCGGCCGATTTTCATGAAATTTGGCACAAAGTTAGTTTGTAGATTTATGCAAAATGAATACGCATTTAAAAATCACAATAGTTTTCTTTTCCGTTTTAGGTGAATTATTTGTCATAATGGAATATTGTTGCTTTGGAAGCCTGAGAGATTATTTGGTGAAACATCAGCAGACGTTCATCAATCAAGTGGATTTTAACTCCGGACAGCTCGATCTCCAAATGCCGACCCCCTCTGATTCCCGTTTTATGGATATCGAAAAGAATATGACTGCTTGCGCCAATATCTTAGATTTAGAATCGGAATATCCAGACTTTAGGTAAAAATCCATGTTCTAAAACTAAAATTACAACAATGGGATCGTTTTTACTTCCTTTTACATAGTAAAGGAAGTACTGTATCGTCCGTTTTCCACGAGAAGGCACTTGACTCCTCCCTCGTCACGTGGTATCCGGTGATTCTATTTCGCTGTTTTCGACAGAAGGTATATTCAGATCATAGCATTTTGCTGTAAAAGCAGTGGTTTTTAAAATGTAAGAGCAACTAAAACGACAACAGACAAGTAATGTAAAGGACACTAAGACATTTTTGCACACTAAAATGCACGCCCAAGTCAAGGCTGTCTGGTTGTCTCATTTAGAAGCGCGAGGATTGCTTACCGATCACCCCCGCGTAAAATGGAACTCTGCGTTCAAGGGGGCGTGGCGAAGTGCCTTCTCGTGAAAAACGACAATATTTGAGAGAAAAAAGTGCCCCCAAATTTGGCCTAATTTTCTATTTTACTCATCTCCGAATGAATGTTGAGTTTTTTTTTACCCTATACCGCACGTGCATATTATGCCTAAGAACATACGGACGCCTGATATATCCATTTTGACCATCACCGAGTTAATTTCTCAAAGTTGTGTCAGCAAAACCTGGGGTAAGGGTATCATCGTAAACTTTAGAAAATAATCCTGTTTTTCTTTAAGAAATAAAACAAAAGAGTTAAAGAGAGAGAGAGAGAATTAAGCGGAGATTCCAGGGGGATTATACACATTTTTTTATTTCTGTCTTTCAAAAGACAAGTAGAAATAGCATTAATAACGTAAAAATAAAAAAGTAGTTGTGAGGCTGGTGGTATGAAAAGTGTGGGAGGATAAATAATTTTTGCGTTCCAATTTGTATGTCTTGTAATTCAATCATCCTTTGTAGTGTCATCTAAATTTCAACTGTGAGAATTATTCTTTAATATTTCATTCAGTTTTACACGTTTCTATATTTTATGTTTTTACTCTGTACACTTTCATATTGCAGTTCTAAAATAATGTTTGCAGCAAATTACATTTATTTATCTTACTAATATTATATATGTGAAAGTTTGTCTGTATGGATGTATGGATGTTTGTTACTCTTTCACGCAAAAACTACTGAACGGATTTTGATGAAAATTTACAATAATATAGCTTATGCATCAGAATAACACATAGGGTAGTTTTCGTCCCGTTATGGGGGCAAAACCCCCTTAGGGGGGCAATAAAACACAATTTTTGTATAAATTCTCTAATATTGGGATGAAAAAATACTTGCACATATTTACATTATATGTCCATCGAAAGCTCTGATTTTTCTGCTGAAGATGGCACCTGTTCGAAATTTCTAAGTAGAATAAAAAACAAGTTATGAGCTTTTTAGATCCATGTTCGAAGGCTTTCCTCAACTCAGTACAGTATTTAGTGTATCATCTCAACTCCCTGTCGATAGCGACAATTGTTGTATTGTTGACTTTCTTTGCTTTTCGTGATTGTTCAAGGCTTTTCTCAAGTCAAATCTTGAAGTAAGATTTTTGCACAAGATTGGCAAATAATACATGATTTGGCTGATGATTTTCCATTTAAATGGAACTTTAATGTAATTAATGGTTTTTATTATTATTTATGCTGATTGAACACTTACTCATTATCCAAATAACCAGCAGATCGCCAAAATTTTTGCAGAAAGATTTCCGTAGCTGATGCATTGGCAGTTTTTTCAACGTTGCTGTTTTTGAAGCCGAAGACTACGTCATAATGTTTGTCAGCTTTCACCATGTAAACAAAATATCGCCAATCAAAGAATTTTCAAAAGACTTTTTTTACTGTGTTAAATAATCCAGCAACTAAATTAGGCAAATCCATAAACAGCACAAAAACTTCCATTAATTTTCCTTTTTGCACAATTTCAAACAATCACCAAATTTTATTACTTATTTTGGTAACATTTCGGATGAAACAGTTTAGCGCCATTTTATGGTGACCAAAAATATTTCAGCATCTGGCGACGATATCTCTGTAACGAAAATTAATATCATATCGTTTTACAAAGTAAGGAAAGAATGGGGGACCATCATCGAAGGTATCCCGAAACGACTTTCGCAAATTCGGTAAAATCGCACCAAGAGCCACAATGATTGAAATTTCCCGAAATAACTTAAGCAAGTATAAGGGGATTACGAGCGCAGCTACTTTTTTTTTAATCACTTCGTACTTCATTAGCCATTCAGAGAAAGTTTTAGACTCCATGTTAAAAAAAAAGTATCAACAGATTAATCTTTTTAAACATGAGAAGATTAATTTCATGTTTTTTAAATTTGTATATGCTTAAATATAGTGCTTTCGTTTCTAAATCAATACTACTTTGTTCTTTATACTTATTGCTATTTTAGTTTTATGGGTAAGGAAGAAACTCGATTTTTAATCACGTCAAAAAGATGTGTTTTAAATTCTTTCACTTAAAACAGAAAACAAAAGCAGGTAACGATTTTTTCTAATAATTATTACTGACCCAGGCAACGCCGGGTATTTTTGCTAGTTCTTCATAAATGTATTAATCATAGTTACTTGTTAAAGATATGCTTAAAAACATTTATTTTGAAAAATCTCTTTTCCGCCGATTAATCGGCAAAATTTGGCTGATAATAAATGTATGCAAAGTGGCCGATTATGGCCGATTAATCGATGCATCCCCAATTTAGGGTGTAAGAGACAAGTTTTTTTCTTTTTTCTTTTTTGCAGGGATCAATCTCACCATTATGCCAATGTTGCTGCAGACGTGAATCCACAAGTAGCAAGTGATTTCGGTACAGGAGCATCAGGAGGCTTTGACAGACCTTCAAGTAGTGGACGTTCATCCAGGAATCCCTCCGTCTCGCCCACAGAGGGTGGCAGCGACGAATCGGTGAAAACCCAGCGCATAACGACGTGCGATCTCCTCTGCTTCGCTTTCCAATGTGCCAGAGGCATGGACTATTTGGCTTCGAGAAAAGTAAGAGTTGAGGACTAATTTATCAAAAGGGAACACATCCATTTTTCCACAAATGTTCAAGAGGTGAAAAAAACGAATTAGGTTAAGAGCCTAATAGTTTTATCATCTTTTCTAAGTGCAGAATTGAGCGCAAAATCACAACAGATCATGGCAGAGAGCGAGAAATGTTAGTATAAAAAAAACAAGGAGATATCGCCATCTTAATTTTGGATATGTGCCCTTTTGAACGAAAGCCTAAATGTTGAGAACTCCAATTTCGCCAAAACCCTAATATTTCACCTTCTTATATTCTCTTATCGGTGTACTTGAAACTAAAACTAGTGGATCGAAATTTGAGGAATTTGGACATGCGTTCTTTTGAATCTAAAAGTCTTCGTACTACGGATTCTTTCAGGGTCTGTCCCCTTTTGTTTAAAATAAAACGTGCAGAGGACGGATTTGTTACCTTTTGATCAAAAAGTCAAACTTTATACCCTCGAATAAAATAGGATTTGTCCCGTTTGGACTTCTTGAGAGTAGGTGATTTGATGAAGGTCACCTGAAAGATTTAGAAAATGTCGTAAAATGAATTTTTCTAAAAAGTGGATATGTTCCCCTTTGATAAATGACTCCTCAGTTGTTGGGAGTAGTAGGTTCCAAAAGTTAGGAGACTGCGGTCACCAATGACAGCCGACTTTCTGCTCTTCCATCATCAATACTAAAAGAGTCTCAGAGGTTCATTCCATGTTTGTTGACAGAATAAAATCAACTTTTAGGGTTCCACCGGAACACGATTGGTACATTGCAAGGGATCCTGGATCATCCCTTGCAGAAGATCCGCTCAAGACTTGCCCAAACTGCCTTAGCCAGACTAAGGTCTGGCCATATCACAAGTCTCGTCTGGTCTTCGACGATTCCACCAAGACTTTTTCTACTTGCCCATCATCGGCTATTGTCTATCCCTCTCACATTATTTGCTGTATCGGTGCCTTTGTAGGGCAGCTGCCGGATGAGGGCGGGGTCATCTTTGATCTTTTAGTGTGATATGATCCCTTGGACTTGCTCTAGAGGTCTAGACCAAAGGTATCAGTAAGAGACATGACAGCCGAAGTATGAAGTTAATGTAAAGTCATTTAAAATGCACTCTATATTTATTCCCCTTAATGTTGCTCACCCATTTCACCCATGTTATGTGATAGAATAGCGAAATTTTTGTTGTAAACTTGCCAGAGATCTTCTGCGATGTGAGAAATATAGCTTTTCAAGACTAACGCAGTAGCGTGAAAATGTGTCAGCACGTGGTTAAAACGGCTCTAGAGACTTTAAAGATGCTGGGCCATGCTTCAAAGATGGCCCGATTTAAAGGTTACGAATGGTACTGGTGTTTCAAAGACAGACTAGAATCCTTCTCTTTCTCTAAACCATAAGCGCTCTGTCAAACCTGCACCATCACCAAAGAAGTAAAATGATAAGTTGGTGTCTTTAAAGCTGCAATCTTAGTAAATACTGTTGCCTAACACTTGAGAACATTGCTGAGGCAACGAATACCAGCTGCCATTGTATTTTGAGGAGAATCTTAAGAGGTATCCAGTGTCCCGTCAAACCAATGCGTGTCATTTGACATCATTGCAAATCTACTGACACTTTTAACTACTTATTGATCACGTACACTTGTCCCTTTTCTCAATGGTGCGCTCAACCATTTACGGGAGAAATAATAGAATGCATCTCAAAAGAAATTTCGTTAGCTTACGTGTTTTGGTATGCATTGGCGAATGTAGTCCCTGAACTTTTGGAACCTACAACCCAAAGTACCTAATCTATCAATGCATGTTCATTATTAACCAGAAAGTCGCCCGTCAAGGTATGGCAGGTGAAAATTGCTTCTACTCTTCTAGATTTGAACGAAGCCATTGCCTGTTTGGTGATAGGTTGATAGTTGAAATGGTAACCCTCACTCCAGTGGATGAACCCTAAACTCCAATAGATAGCATTGATTGTTTTAGTGTCTTCATTCCCCTGAAATGACGCAGTCTTACCAGTAAAACAGTTAAGTGACCGGATCGAGTTCAGCCTTGTCACAATAAAGCCTTTCCCTGCTCGTCTAACAATGTCAAAACATATTATCAAATGATCATACCGTGGCGGGAGTTTCATTCTTGAAACTCGCTTGTTACTTGATCATCGGCTATTATATATATACTAGCTGCGCACGTTCCACCTCGAAAATAAAAGTTATGTCAAGTGACGCGTGTTCAGCAGACAAGTGTGAACAAAAAAATAAAAAAAAGAAACAGCAACATTTTCCGGCAGATTCCGGAAAAATAACCAAAAAGGAAACATTTTAAATCTCTCGATTACAGGAAAAACCTCAAAACAAAACCGAGAATTTTATTTGTTCATATTAGAGAGAAAAAATGGCAGCAGATCTTTTATTTAATGATTTTCTTCACTCTGCAAATGTCAATAAAAGCATTGTTACGGAAAGTTGAGATGAAGCACTGAATAATAATTTGAATGAAGGAAAGCCTTCAAAAAATAAGGATTTTATGTCGAAATCTAAGTGTCATATTTATAGTTTTTAATTGATATCTCCGCTAATTATTATCGGAGGATTATGTTAAATAGCCAAACAAAAAGACGGGAAAATTAGAAATGTATCGATACCTGGTTCGATGTTCAGTACATTGGCGTTCGGGAAAAGTAACTTGGACATACATAAATAGTTGCATACATAGTTACATACATAGGCGCATACGCTCAGTTTTTAATTATATAAGATGAGGATGCTTCTGTGTTCATCACCGCTTCCGAAAAGCATTTCCGACTCCACATTGCCAGATCATTTCTAGTCGTCAGGATGCCCCCTACCCCTCTCAGAGGTTCCAAAACGTTTAACTGAAACACCCTGTATAGTACATTACATGAAAAGTAATTGCATGTTTAAAATGAAGTATGTGTTTAGAAACACTTACTATCCAAATATATTAATTTCAGCTTGTCCATAGAGATCTTGCTGCAAGGAATGTGCTTTTGGCCAAAGACAATGTGGTCAAGATCTGTGACTTTGGAATGGCGAAGGATTGCTACAATTATTCAAAATATGTTAAGAAAACAAGCGTGAGTAAATCTATTAAACAAATGAAATAACCTATAAAGTGTCCAATGTTGAATTCAGTACGAAAAATGATGTCGGCCGTTTGTTTTATTTTTCACATTTCGCAGGGGTTGTTACCAGTAAAGTGGATGGCGATCGAATCCATTGAAGACAGCATTTATACCACCAAAAGTGATGTGTAAGTCCTGTATGTTTTTAACTTTTAAATAAGTATTTTCAAAATGGTTATTTCAATGAATAATTGTAAAGATGAATCGGAGTAAAAGTGAAATACAGTATAACCCCGATTTAACGATTGTCAAGGGACTGGAAAAAGTTACCGCTACATCAGGGATGTCGTTGAATCGAGGAGCATACATATTCAATGCCGTTAAATCTAGACCAGTGAAATATATCATTAAATTGAAGAAATTGTTTAATCGCAGTTATACTGTAATAACCCCGATCTAACAATTGTCAAGGGACTGGAAAAAGTTATCGTTTAATCAGGGATATCGTTAAATCGATGATCATATATACAGTACGACCTTGATTTAACGATTGTTAAGGAACAGTAAAAAGTTATCGTTAAATCAAGGAAATCGTTAAATCGAGGAGCATTTATATTCAATGCTGTTAAATCCAGAGCAGTGAAATATATCATTAAATTGGAGAAATTGTTAAATCGCAGCTATACTGTAATAACCCCGATTTAACGGTTGTCAAGGAACTGGAAAAAGTTATCGTTAAATCAGGGATATCGTTAAATCAATGATCATATGTACAGCATGACCTGGATTTAACAATTGTCAAGGAACAGTAAAAAGTTATCGCTAAATCAAGGAAATCGTTAAATCGAGGAGCATGGAGATCCGATGCAGTCACATTTGGACCAGTGAAATGTATCCTTAAATTGAGGAAATCGTTAAATCGTGTATCGTTAAATCGAAGTTATACTGCAGACGGGAAAAACACCATCTGCTATAAAACGGATCAACAGTTTCTTAGTCAAGAGATAAGATTTTTTTTTCTATTCATTTTCAAATTCATTTTCTCTTCTGTTTACACTCTGTTTTCGAATATCGTGTGTCGGAAAGGACTGAATATTAGAAATGTGTCCCGTTATGTGACGATGTGGTTTAAATGGGGGATGAAATAATATTTTGCGTTTTAATGGGCAAAGAGTAAAATACTACCTATTGTTGAAGAATGAGTTCATCCATTATTGCTTAGCATGTATCGGTCTATCCCAATAGTAATAACTAATAAACATGTGCAATAGGGTATGTCTTTTTTTTTTTTTTTTTTTTTAACTTTGACTTTTAGGATGCACTGTATTTGCACTCAAGAAATTCATTCCTACAATTATTTTTGAAACATATAAGGTTTAACTCCCGGGAAACGAGTTTCAAGGTTTGAAAAAAAGGCAATTTCCAGAAATGTTTATGAAAATACAAATGTTGAAAATTCTTATTCTAAAACTATTCAAATGCTTCTTTTTATAACACTCTTTTCACATATCTTTATGATTAACTGCATTTCTTTACAGTTTTACTGCTCGAATAAACCGTAAATATTCGTAATATTAACAAAAAAAAAAAAAAAAAAACGTAAAAGGCAAAATATTGCAATGTAGGGTAGACCGACCAGTGAATGAACAGTTAAGCACAATTTCATTTTTAAAAAATCCTAGTAATTTTAAATTCTATACTATACAGATCGTGATAGTTAAAACATTTTAATTGATCTATGTGAATATCTCAAAAAAATCCCGGGAACCTAAATGGTACAGCTTCCGACTTTTTTAGGTTTTTAAGGAAAAAATGGCACAATGACCCAGTGAATGAACACCTCCAACCAGTAAATAAACACAAATTGATCCAGTGAATGAACATGATAAATTTTGATTCAAAAAGAAACTAAGTTTCTTTGAGATCTATCTATCTATATAACTATTTATATCTATTTATCTATCTATTTATATAACTATTTATCTATCTATATCTATCTTTCTATATCTCTATCCATCTATCTATAGATCTTTCTGTTTTTCTATCTACTAATCTATTTACCTATTTTTCGATATATATATCTATGTCTCCATCTGTCTATCTATATATCTATCAGTTAATGTAAAAACATATTTTTCTACACTACTTTCCACACATCTATCGATCTATCTCTTTGTCTATTTACCTATTTATCTATGCACTTATCTATTTTTCTATCTACTTATCTATATCGAGCCACTATATATCTATCTATCTATCTATCTCACTACTTACCTGTATACTTATCTACTTATCTATCTATCCATTTATCTACTTATATATCTATCTATCTACTTATCTATCTGTCAATCTACCTAACTATCTAACTATTTATCTGTACATCGAAATATCTACCAATCTATTGTCCTAATATATCTATCTATCTATCTACATACCTGCTTATCTACCTGTCAACCTATTTAACTGTCTATCTGTATATCTACCTATCTATCAATTTATCTACCTATCTATCTATCTCTTTATCAGTCTACCTATCTATCTATCTATCTCTTTATCAGTCTATCTACCTATCTATATCTATCTCTATATCAGTCTCTCTATATACCTATCTATCTATTAACCACTACCTATCTATTTATATATCAATAAATATATCGATCTATCTATCTACCTACCTATTCTATCTCTATATTTATCTACATATATATCTATTTACCTCTTACTTTTAATATATCTCTCTCTATATCTTCCTCTATCTATTTATCTATCTATCTATATACAAGCATACCATACATATCTACCAATCTATTCTTTCTCTTTCTATATCTCTATCTCTCTATCTGCCTGCCTATCTATCAAGGAAGATAAAGATATAGATAGATGTAGATAGGTAGATATATAGTTAGATTGATAGATAAGTAGATAGGTACATGCAGATAGGTAGAAATCTAGACAGACAGACAGAGACAAACAGATAGATAGATATATAGGTAGCTAGATAGATAGATAGATATGTAGGTAGGTCGGGAAATAGAGATTGAGATATAGATAGATAAAAGATAAAACTCAGTAAAAAGTGCATTGTTTGCGAGGACAAAAATAAAGAAATTATAAAATATATAATGAAATATATAAATAAATAAGCACATAAAACTATCTGCATTACAAAAAAGTACAAAAATGAAAATATCTCAAAGAATCCTCAAATTTATTTTTAAATCAAAAGAAATTTTGCCAGTGTTCATTCACTGGGTTTTCGCAATTTTTCGTACCCAGTGACTGACACCCCTCTACGTGAAAATATACGCATTCTGCATTGACTGAAACAATTTAAATCCATAGCCTTAATATGTATACTTAATTTTTCTTTCGTAGAGCTGAAAAATAAAATTTATTAATAAAAATAATATTTATGAAAATAATTGATAGCACAAAACCAGCCTTATTATTTTGAAAGAGAAAAAGAACGATTCACGGCAGTAAAAATTTCAATTTTTTCAGGAAAAAAATGCCTATCTAATTTAACCAATCAGGTGTCAGATAGCTTAGGATATAAATAAAGAACACTTTTGTAGTGAATTTATTTAGAAAAAAAAATTGGAAGCTTATTTTTTTTTTTTTTTTTTTTTTTTTTTAATGACGCGCTGTTCATTCACTGGGTGGTGTTTACTTACTGGTCGGTCTACCCTACAAAAAATGGTAAAAAATCGATTGTTGGTTAATTTCACGAAAATGTACGGTTTATTTGCGCATAAAAACTGTATAGGAATGTAGTTGGTCTTAAGAATATGTGAAGAGACAGTTAAAAAGAAGCATTTAAATGGTTTTGGAACAAAAATTTTAAACATTTGTGTTTTCATAAAATTTTTTGCAAATTTCCATTCTTTGCCTGTTTTTCAAACCTTGAAACACGTTTCCCCTGTAGCTAAACCTTCAAAACTAATTACAGAAATGAATTTCTTGGGAGACAATGCTGTGAGTCTTAAATGTACAAGTCAAAGTTAAGAAAAAAAAAGAAAGAAAGAAAAAAAAAAAGACATACCCGAATATGTAATGTTGATTACTTAGCTATCCCTAATTACCAATAGTTTTTAACCGTTTAGATGCTCTTTAAAAAGAGCGGAACACATTTTTTCTTGCGCCTCAATAGAAGTGACGCGATCATAGTTTTTTTTTTTTTTTTAAGTTTCCTTTTGATTCTTCCTTCCGGTGTGAGGTTTTCTCTCTCTCTCTCTCTCTCTCTCTCTTTCAATAATAGAGAGATGACAGAGAGATGACAGGAAGGAATAATCAGAATTTGTTCAAACATGAAGGGTGTTTTATTCATATTTCGAAGTACACTTTGTAATTTTTTCAAATTATTTCTGCCAGAAATAGAGGAGTTAAGCTGATGTCCATGGATGGTCGCCATCAGAACTTGTTGCTGGTGCGCATTCCTGAATTCACAATTTTTAACTCTAATCATTACATTTATTTATTTATTTATTTATTTTTATCGTCAACAACATATTTACTCAGAATATGAACCTAATTCTGGTTTAAAAAATGAAATATTTCATACTTTTGAGGTGTTTGATCCAAAAATTCACGTTTTTCTACCGATTTTGTTCAGCTTTTTCGCATTAAAAACATATTTTTAACAATAATGTCATCCCAGAATTCGGTACATATAGAGTGTCATTGAATAAAGAATATTCGCACAAAATGTCAGAACAGTTGGCCTATAACGTTTTTTGCAAGAATGCACGCCAGTTGGGAAAATGTCGTTTTGAGAAAAACGCGATTGAAAAAAACCGCTGTGAACATTTTCGAATCTTCAGTTTTTTAAGTGATCATAGCATTGGAACTGAATGGAATTCTGAATTGAAAGTTTGGCAACATGTTCTTGAGTAGTCCTACTAACATTTTATGACATAAAAAATGTATTTTTGAATCCGTCTAAAATGGTTTCCCCCCTTAAGTTGCAAATTCTGCCAAGCAGGGCCCGACTAACTAAAAGTGAGGCTCTAGGCCCACAATAATTTGGAGGCCCCCTGAAGACTCTATAACGGGATACGGTGGTTACAGTTTTGGCCCCCGTCGGAATTCATTTTTGGGGCCTCTTTGTCTATCCCAGAATTTCGTAAATCATTAACCATGTGCATTTATGAATCCCTTCAGGGCCCCTCATAGTTGTGACATGGTAAATTCGCTAATAGCAGAATGAATAAAAATTCTCCTTCAAGGAAGGTTTTCGCGATTAATAAGTTATTATTATTATTTTTAATTATTATGCATAATTCTTTAGGAAATTTGAGGCCCCTTAGGAAGATGGGGCCCCAGGCCCAGGCCTAGTTGGCCTGTGCTATAATCAGACCCATTGGAATTGAATGGAAATTTGAATTGAAAGTTTGGCAACATGTTCTTGAATAGTTCTACTAACATTTTATGATATATAAAAGGGATTTTTGGATCCGTCTAAAATGGTTTCCCCCCTTAAGTTGCATAGTCTGCCAAGCCATTAAAACGCTCTAACTTGATACAGGTAGTTATCAAAATAATGGAAACACTCTGTGACGAGTGTGTTGGGAATCGCTACTCTGCCGTAAATGTTCTGTTAATAAAGGTGAAATCTGACTCACACTGTTGAATCCAGATGGTGATTTAGTTCTGTGGTCACTTTTTCTGCCTGCTGGTGCTCGCTCTTTAGACATAACAATCCGCTTCAATGCCAGTCGGTCTCTTTCTCTGAGCTTCTCTTTCCGTCCACTATTTTGCTTTGCCGAGGTTTTCTTACCGCGCTGTGTGTATGCTGTCATGACTTTAAATATCTCTAGAAAGGCCAAAAATTTAAGATGTTTCTGTTCCAACAATTTGGCCTCTTTTAAAATTTGAGATGTCCGACATTTCACGCGATTGAAAAAAATCCAAAACTTCCAGAACTTCAATTAAGTCACGATATACTACCAGCATATGTACATTGCTATTTATATATATAAAAAAAACGCACAGAAATCTATTTTTATTCTTTATTACTTACGAAGCACATTCAAAGATCAATTTTATTCACAGGTGTTTCCATATTTTGATAACTACCTGTATCAATCAAGCGGAAATTTTACCTGCCTTACAAGACGCGTAATACCAGTAGTTGAGATTGCACGTAAGTTATCACAAGAAAGATAAAGAAAAAAGTTTTGTGATGGACACAATTGATAATTTCATGAACGCCTGTTTATAAATAATTACTGACTTATCCATTCATCTGTGTGTAGGTGGTCCTTCGGAATATTTCTTTGGGAACTGTTTACACTGGGCGGCAACCCATATCCAGGACTGGAAGTGAATGAAGAATTTTTCAAAAAGATTAAGAAAGGGTACAGGATGGAAAAGCCCGAACTGGCTCCAGATATAATGTAAGTCTACTGTTTTAATAGTTGAGTTCATATTGGTTGAGCGTACCGCATACCCACTAGCGCTACCAGAAATACCTTCCGGATGGGGGGGGGGGGTCATCAAAAAAATGTTCTGTAGGAAGTTTTTTTGATCAAAAATACTTTCTGGGGGTGTTTTTTAGTCAAAAATACCTTCGCAAGGGTTTTTTTTTTTTTTTAAATCAAAAGTACCTTCTGAAGGGGATTTTTTGAGCAGAAATACCTTCTGGAAGGTGTTTTTTTAAATCAAAAATACCTTCAAGAGGGTGTTTTTTTAAATCAAAAATACCTTCGGGAGGGGTTTTTTTTTATCAAAAATACCTTCTCAAGAGGATTGTTTGATCAAAAATGCCTTTTGAAGGAGATTTTTTGATCAAAAATACGTTCTGTAAGGAATTTTTCGATCAAACCAGCCCTTTCATATGCTTAAACTACTGCATTAGAATTAGCATTTATGTTAAAACCAATGTTTCTGGGGGTGTTTTCACCCTCAACCCCCCCCCCCCACACCCTTACCCCTCGCTGCGCCACTGCCCATTCCTGATAGTTCTACTTTATTAAAAAGTCCAGCTCTTAATTTCCAGGACTGACGTAACTGTGGGAGAACAAAAAGATGGAAGATGGCGCTGATTATTGCATATTGAAGAGCGTTCTCTTGCACATGCAATCGGCGCCATTCTAAAGTGAGTGGTTCTCGTGGGAAGGCGCACTAAAACGAAGCTCCCAAATTACTGTCGTCGAAGTGAAAATGGAGCAAAGAATTAACATTAATTCTTTGAAAATTTCATTTGTTTGAAATTGGGAAGGACAGCTACAGAAACACACGAAAAGTTAAACCAAGTTTACGGCAACTAAGCGTTATTCCGCTCAAGAACTTTTGAATGGTTTAAACACTTTCGGGACGGGCGCGAAAACGTCGATGATGAAACACGGAAAAAAAATAAACGAATAATTAAATTAATTTATTAATGTATGCGGAGAAGTTAATGAGTGAGTGAAAGAGTGAATGAATAAGAAAACTAGTGAATGAATAAATAAATATATAATTGAATTGCTGAGTCAAAGTGTGTTAATAAAGTAATTAATAAAGAATACGTAAGGGATTTAATAAACAGTTGAATAATGAAACGAAATTAACTATTTCACTTTGCTCCACATGTACTTCTCTGATCATACAGTATTTAAAATTCAAATAAGCTTAATATTAACTAAATTACTGCACCGAATATTAGGTCTCAATTTATACTTAGAATGTTAATTACAAGAACTTTATCATTCAATAATAACAAAAATAATTTTTGACTTACAGCAAGATATTACGATATGAATATCCATCTTTGAAAATTGCTATCATATTCTTTGATTTTCAGAGGTAACTTTATCTTGACTGGAATAAACTACATGAGTTACTACATAGTTAAAAATTGCTAGATAGGTGGCGCTAAAAGGGGAGTAAATATTTCACCATTTCACTTTGCTCCGCTATTTCACTTGCCCCACATTCCCCTACTTAAGAAAATATGGACATCCGAAACATTTAGTTCTCGAGTTCTTATCACGAGTTTCCTCGTGACGTCTGTATGTGCGTACCGACGTAAACTAAACGGGCAGCGATAGAAATAATCATGTGCGCATATATACAAAATTCTAGGGGGGGGGGCGCTCAGAAATTTTCCCAATGGTTTAGCAGAACATTTTCCTCATGGAAACTGATTTCAGTACAGATTAGAGATATCAAAACTTGACATTTTTAATAACTTATTCATTGATACATAGAAAAGAAATTCTTTTACATTTTTGCAAAGAAAAAAGCAATAAAAGCAAGGAAGTTCTCCTCGCAAGGGGGGGGCTTGAGCACCCCCTTGTCCCCCCCCCCATATGGGCGCCCTTGAATACCGTTTGTTGCATTATGCTTGGGACAGCAGTAAATTTTCAGACAAACTTCCAAAATTAGTTACAACGTTCCTCAACAGATGGCGATGCAAGTATTTTAACAGGTATAAATAGCCTGTAAGATCGCCAAAATGATCGGTATATTTGAAAAATCAATAAAAGCTAAACGGGCGGCACTGATTTTTTAAATATGCCGATCATTTTGGCAATCTTACAGTCTGTATTTTCTTTTATACCTTTTAAAATACCTGTAGTGTCATCTGTTGAGGACATTGTAACTACTTTTAAAAGTAACGTTCCTCAACAGATGGCACTGCAGATATTTTAAAAGGTATGAAAGAAAACAAAGACCATTTATACCTGTTTAAATACCTGCGGCACCATCTGTTGCGGAACGTTGTAACTCATTTTGAAAGTTTGTCTGTCTGAAAATTTATTGTTGTTCTAAGCATAAGGCAACAAACGGTATAGTCGGACCTCGATATGAAGTCACTCCACGGGACTTCACAAAACTGACCTTATAAGTGGGGTGACCTTATAACCGATTCATATGTATATTTATTGATAAATAAGGATCTATTTACAAGGATGTATACATTAATTCTTTTCAAAATGTAAAACGTCCAAAAACATCAGGTTATAAAATTATAATAGTTGAATCGATTTGAACCAATTGAACTTTTTGGAATTAATAAGAAATTTTGAAATACTTTTTAAAACTTCCATTTAGAATAAAACTGCATTCAAATATGCCCAAGCAAAGAACTGATGTGCAACTTACCTTCCTTAAAATTACATTAATACAGGATTGACGCGTTTTTTCTTTAGTTTAAGCACAATGATTTCTAAGTATCTTCTGAAAATTTTCTTCGGCTTCTAATGACTGGTAAAAAATTGCGATATGTACATACTGAGTGCCCACGTTACTTACTTCATAGTTTAGTATCACTGTCGTGACACTCACTTTCTACTGTTAGTTTACTACGTTAATAGGAAAAATGACTTTTCACTTTTTAAGGATTGTATATCGCGGAAAATTCTTGGAAGTAAATCTATTAGGCAATGAAATCATTTAAAGAAGTCAGACAAAAGTGACCTTATAAGCGATAAATGTATAATGACCTGACCATATATCCGATAATACATAACACAGAAGTCCTATTCAGCGAGCCGGGACTTTAGAAAAGTGACCTTATATGCTGGTGACCATATATCGAAGTCTGATGTATTTCTATCGCTGCCCGTTTAGTTTTTATTGATTTTTCAAAAGTATCAGTCATTTTTAGATCACCCTGTATATAGTTCATCTAACTCAAATACGGTGTTGCGTAAAAGGTTGATTTTTTTATTTCTACTTAGAGTGGGGTTTATGAGCCCACCTCTCCTTTTGGCCGCATTCAGATCTTCCTAAAGAGATTTTTACACCGTTTTTACTTAATAATTTTTAGTTCTTTTTAAAATTATATACTTTTTACGCATGCTCAATGACAAGTATTTGTTTAATGCAAATTGTGTTCATGTTCGCTGTTTCATTAAAAGTGACAAATGTCATATTTTCCCACTTCTAGATATTACTTAATGAAAGACTGTTGGGCGGATGATCCAAATATGCGCCCTGACTTTGATTTCCTTGCTGAAGAAATGGGAAGCTTATTAGAAGCAAACGTAAAAATGGTAAATATTTTTTTTTCTTTTCTCATTGCGGATTACCATTTAAAAGGCAACGTTACAATAGTTTATAAATAAATAGTAAGGTTATCAAGTTACATAAAATCGGTCCATGTTCTGTTTACGAAAACGAAATAACAAACTTAAACAACATAATTTCATTATCCTCACTAGCAAGAGAAATAATAAATGCACGTGCATATCTGTGCCCACGTTTGCCATCGAATTGTCAACACGCCAGTAAAGACCACTCGATCTGATAGAGGGGAGGGGGAAGGGAAAATGAGATGCATGTGTTTCGTTCGTTTCAATGTGACTTAGCTTATGCGAACGCTGGCAAGCTTGTGTAATAACTTGCATCCTTGCAAACTGATAGAGGCCCCCCGTTTCCACCTGTGAAGCGGATGTTCACCTTTCCACCTATGTATGTATGTATCTATGTCCGAGTTACTTCTCCCGAATGCCAATGAACTAACCATCGAACCAGGTATCGAAAGATTCGTAATTTTGTTTGGCCATTTAACATAATACTCCAATAATAATTAGCGGAGATATCCATTAAAAACTATATATATTACTTTTGATGCTTAGTTTTCGACATAAAAATCCCTATTTTTTGAAAGCTTTCTCCGTTCAAATGATTATTCATTGCTTCATCACAACTTCCCGTAACAATGTTTTTATTGAAATTTGTAGCGTGAAGAAAATTATTATTCACAAATATGAATAAATAAAATTCTGGCTTTTGTTTTGAGGCTTTTCCTGACATCGAGGGATTTAAAATATTTCCTTTTTGGTTATTTTTCCGCAATCTGCCACAAAATTTAGGTGATTTTTTTTTCTTCAAGCCTGATTGTTGCACACGCGTCACTTGACAACTTTTATTTTCGAGGTAGACTGTGCAAAGTCGGGCGACGCAGCTCGTTTTAAATATCATCTGCGCAAGAAATTGTGCAAAGACCGGTAAATCTTTTTTCTCCTGCACTTTACAAATATTACTAAACAGTTTACCCTGCCCGTAATTAACAATATAAGATTTTGTTTTTCAAACACTAATAATAATCCTCACGAAGGCTATATGTCCTTTTGTTTCTGTACAACACCTTTTTTGCGATTTCTGTCGCTGTCATTTTTCCCGTCATCTGTCAATCAGTACATGCTTGGAATACAAGTCCCACATCTTCTCAAACTGCACTTCCAATAATGATAACATTTTATACAAGGTTCGTCATCTTTAGCGCATCCTTCTACCGCGATTCCACGTTATAATAATCAAGAAGCGAATTAAATATTGCTCTCTACGCTTGTTATCAGCCCCATCGTTGCCAGCACGCGTGAGTAAAGATGTAAATTAGATATTGTGCTTTGTGAATGGCATTTCATCATTTGTGATGTCATCGGCAGAGGCGTAAGCAATGAAAGTGCACTGATTGAAGTTTTCTTTTTTAATATTACACTGAAACAAATTATTTAAAAAATGGTCAGATCCTATGTTTTTATGAAAATTCTCTTTAAGAAAAAAATACTTTTAAAATTTTGGAAACGATGGTTTTCTTTTCATTACCGGATCATCAATTGAAGCCACTGCCAGGGCTGCAGAGAGCAAAGGCTTGTTAGTTATGTCGCTGGGCACCTTCCGCCTACCAAAAAAGAAAAAGAAAAGAAATGGGGAAAAGGGGCGAAAAGAAAAAAAGGGATTAGAAAAAAAAATCAAAACTGCTTATTAGAAAAAGATTAACTCTATTTTAATTGCCACAACAACAAATGCCATAAATTTTTATCACATAAAAAAACGACTTCAAAAAACGAAGAGGTACTAAAAGGTAAAACATTATTTTTCATTCTTAGATGCGATTTCCTATACCCAAACGTATAAATCAAATTTATTTTACAATTCCCGTACAAAAATCAAGCTAAATACCCAATTATAAAATAAACACTGATTTTAATTACTATACGATGAATTATTTTAATACCTAATTACTATTTGAAAACGGATTGTATGGAATTGGTAAACATCCAGTTAAGGCGACTCCATCTGAATGAGGGGAAAAATAAAAATTTTATGCGCGTATTCCGCTCATTTGAATGAGACTCTGCTTAATTGAGAGGCTAGCATACATCTGCAAAATCTGACATCCCTGAAAACTAATAGATGCTTCCATTTCCGCGTGTAAACCGGATGTTTGCCTTTCCATACAATCCGTGGTTAGACAGTACATACGGTCTCCCATTTAAAGTCGGGGCTTACTATAAACAACTACCTAACGTAGGTTTAGTTTTAAAGACTTTCGCGTTTTGTTAAATTAGTGTTTAACTCAGTTTGGTGGGAACAATCAGAATTTTTTACAGTTACATAATGAAAATTCTTCACATTTACACGCTGGAATGTCAAAAAATTTAGCTTTACCTCATTCAGGGTTTTTTTTCCAGTTAAAAGCTGCTCTTATGTCACCGTCTTTTAAAAGGACTAATAACATTGTTTTGTCATGGTTGTACTCCGTGGCTTGATCATGGGTTACTTTTCGTATTCAAGGTTTGTGTCACAGTTCAAATAACGGTGCAGTCACTTCTTCGCCAATTTAAATGACTATTATTGGAGCGAATCGTGTTTGAAGTATAGAAAGAAGCCCAACTTTAATCGGAATAGAATTTTTGAAATTGCTTCGTCAAAAAACCACTTCCTTCCTGCTTGTGTTTCCTGCCATCAAGCTAGAGTAAAATTCATGACGTCACACTACACATTAGCATTGATGAAACCATTTTGGTCTGACAAAGTGTATGTATTTCAACCTTTGGAGACAGTTCAGTTTTCGCTACTTAATCACTCCCAACAATTCAGATTTTAAGTTCAAAATTTAAGTTTAAGTCTAAGCGTTAGAAAACATTTAATGAGATTCAAAAATAGCGGTAAAAATAGTTTGTTACTCCAAAGTTAAAAACGCTCTCTATCGGCACTTTTTTAAACTACATCTTTAAAATTTATTTTCAAGCAAATGCTGAAAAAACGAGTAATTTTAGCGAAAACTGCAGACGAATCGACCAATTTTTTCTTTTTTTTTTTAATCATCACTTGAAATTTTGGACCTTAAACTTTAATGGTGCCTATCTCCTTCGGAAGACGTTTGGGCCCTTACTCTTGACATTGTATCATTTGTTCTCATATGCTTTATGACCCCTTAAAGTTTCGCCCAAGAATTCAGAAGCACCCTGTACAGCCCTGTAGTTTGAACCTAAAAAATATTTAATAGCTTTTAAATGAGATCTTTAGTTCGTGCATACGCGCCTTAGATTGAGCAGATTTTAGCCCAATTTAAGGGGCATGCTCAAACGAAAGATCTTACGTAAAAGCATGACCCCACTTAATTCTTATAGGCCGTAGCAGTCGCTGAAACTCATGGCAACAAAGAGGGCACCACAGGGCACCCCTGTACCATTACTTTGCCATTGATTGGTAGATGCAGGGGTACCCAGTGGTGCTTCTTGTGGTCAAAATGGGCGACGTCTAATCAAAAATATAAACAAACTTTGAAACATGGATCATGATAGGAGGATGCATGAGCTGCATTGAAACGTTGACATAGATTGGTGGATGCATGAGCTGCATCGGTTTAACACAGAAAATTCAAAAATTGTCAAGGCCCATAAGCGTATTTAGTGGGGCCATGGTAAAAGCTATAAAATACTTTTTTCGGTTCAAACTACGGTATGTACTGGCAATTTATGCCTGCTACCTTATAAAAATATAAAAAAACTGATTTTATTATTTTTTGAAAAATTCAGTTTTTAGCATATTTTTTCAAACTTTCAGCCTCATAAGCGAACTGAAGATATCAACTTAGAATTTTTTTATTATTTTTTCCCAATTGAGACAATAAAAACTAAAACTTTTGAAAGGTAACGCGATTCCGAAATGAAGAAATCGATTTTTTTTTTTTTTTTTGAATCACCCTACTACATAATTACATATGCATGTAACGATTACAAAAACTATAGTAAATATTGAGTAGGAACCACGTGAGTCTTAAGAATTAAAAGTTCTTGAAGGGGGGCACCAGAACGAATTTACCCTCTACAAACGCACGCTGCGCTACAAACGTACGTTACCTGTAGGGTGCTATATGTGTAAAAATGCAACTTTCAAGCACTATTATGATTTTATACTTTTTTTTTTTTTTTTTTTTTGTCAGACTTCATTCTACATGTACCTATGAAAGTATACGGTTGCTTGAATCCAACAAAACTCTTGAAAATCCGTTCGCACTCGTTTCATAAATAATATCGCCAATGAAGTCCAATCTGATTTAAATTTTCATATACCGCACAAAAACAGGTTTGGGTGTACGTAATTAGAAGTACATGATAAATTTTATTATGAATATCTGTGATTTCATATCTGAAAAACCGAATGTGGGGGGGCTTGGTTTTACTAACTCTCTTAACGAACTCTCTTAATTAAATCTGCAAGACCGAGAGTAGGGAACTTGGTTTTAAAAGAACTCTATTAATTAAATCTGAAAAACCGAGCGTGGGGAGCTTGGTTTTATTACCTCTCTTAACTAACTCTCTTAATTAAATCTGCAAGACCTAGAGTGGGGAGCTTGGTTTTATTAACTCTCTCAATTAAATATGAAAAACCGAGAGTGGGGAGCTTGGTTTAATTAACTGTTTTAACTAACTCTCTTAATTAAATCTGCAAGATCGAGAGTGGGGAACTTGTTTTTATTAACTCTCTTAACGAACTCTCTTAATTAAATCTGCAAAACCGAGAGTGGGGAACTTGGTTTTATTAACCCTCTTAACGAACTCTATTAATTAAATCTGAAAAACCGAGAGTGAGGAGCTTGGTTTTGTTAACTCTCTTAACGAAGTCTCTGAATTAAATTTGAAAAACCGAGAGTGGGGAGCTTGGTTTAATTAACTCTCCTAATTAAAAGAATTGACATTTATATTAAGTGAGCGAGTTTATTATTCATGATTTTTTTTTACAGTTTTATGAGGAGATGAATGACGCATATCAAGCTTTGAATGATGAAAGGAAGAAGAAGAATGATTATCTTCGCATCGCTGGCTCAACAGTTGAAGATTACACGAACACATTACATAGATGATCTGGATCTCGGAGAAAGTGAGAAATCAGATGTTGAAGACGGCGAAACAGGGTTTGGAGAGACTAGTGTCTGAGGTGAAGCAATTCGTGCAATATCAAGAACACTTAACCTACTTAAACTGAAGGCCATTGGCGGAGCACAACATTTTTTCATGATTTACCTACATACCGTATTATCCTGCATTTTCCGGCATGGCGGAAAAAAAAGCGAGAAGTTAACCGGCGTGCCGGAAAATTCGAATTTTCCGGCATGCCGGATCATTCGAGGTTTATTTTGAAACAAAACAAGAGTAAATTTCACCATTCAGATCCAATCAGAAAGCAAGCCACTGAAAAGAAATAAATAAATAAATCCCGAAAGTAACCTTCTTTCAAAAAAATAAATAAATAAAATGTGTGTTTCATATATGTGCTTGTCATTTATGGCAGGTCATTATTAATGACATGAATTATATGCCAGTAAAGTAATCAATCCAGAAGCAATGATCGTTACTGCGATTTATTCATAATTATTTTTAATAAATTATTTTATGTTCCTTTCAGAGAGGTAAGTTTAATTTTTATTTATTGAATAGCTATGGTAGCTTTTTTAGCACTGGGTGGTAACATGCTGCTTAACTGTTTGTTTACTTAGTTTTAATTTAATTTTTATAAAATTATTCGTTATTAAACACTATTTTTCTTGTTAAAATAACAAATGACATTGTTAGTAAATATTTTTTCAAAAGTAAACTGTTTATTAATACCAATAAATAGTAAGATATGTATACAAGTTATATTCATTTTTAAGCTGAACATATATTTTTTATAGTATTAATTTTATTTTTCTAACCTCGCTTTTTCCGGCATGCCGGAAAGGACCAGGCAAGTGTTATTGAAAATCTGAAGACCCCCGAATTTCGCAGCATGCCGGATAATGCGTGGTAATACGGTATCGATTTTCTTTGTCATTTCAGATGAATCCCACTCACACCAATCAAGATTAATATTTTCTATACAATTTCTGAAAATTTATTTACCCACTAACACACCAGTAGGTAAATAACGTATGGACAATTGGACTTGAGTCTCCAACATGGTTCATCTCTTAGGTCATAGAGACTTGAGATTGAAATGATTTGAAATGCAATGTTGAAATTGAAAAGAAATTGTAGGGCGCAAGCGATCATTTCAACATTCTCACATTTTCATCTTTAAGTAGTCAAAGAATTAAAAAAAAAAAAACCTGCTTAACTTTATAATTAATTTGAATTCTGAAATTTTTAATTCAAGTTATGTTTTTCGCAATCGTGAGTTGCGACACGAGTTACTACCTTACCCTTCTAAAAAAAGACTCTTGTCTCTCTTCTTGGGCGGTTACATGTGTACAGTTGTGTATGTGTAAGCTTGTGTGTGTGCGTAGACCTGTGTGTAAGTACGTTGGCGTGTGTGTGAGTGTGTATGAGCGTGCGTGTGTGTAGGACATGGACACCACCGACCAGAGCAGCGGCTACCGGGAGGAGTCGCGCCTGCAGAGGACGGTGGGGTTCAAAAAGGAACCAAACATCAAGGACGGTCAAATGAAAAAAAATTAGCAATCGTGATTGCTCAAAAAAACACTTTCAAATATATGTATAAAACATTAAATATGTTTTTTTTTAATATTTAATCATAGGATTATGCTTCATGTTGCTAATTGTTTGCTTGAAAAAATTATCAATACTTTGGCACTTCTTATCAAATCTTCAAAAATATGTTTTAAAGAAACATGGTCTTTTAGTATATTGATAATAAATAAACCTCCATTGATTGTACAATGCAGTTCGAAAGATGCTTTTTTTTTTCCCTCTTTGATTAATCTTCCGTTTTACAGTTGGTTTAAAATATTCTAAAATGGTATTTTTGCGTCCTTTGGCCCTTTCCAATGAAATTAAAATTGAGATATACGTTAATTATTTCGAGTAAAGAGATCCATTTTTGGGCAAAAAAATTAATTTCGAATAAAAAACTAATTTGTCGATTTTTTTTCGAACTAATCTATAAACCTTCCCAACAAACTTAGAAAAACTGGAAAGATTTTAACGAAATTGGTCCGGTAGTTTCCGAGTTTTCCCCGGACATAAAAATGTGAAGTTTGTGTTTAATTTACTTGAAGATTTCGGAGATATTTTTCAAAAATATCTCCGGTAACAGAAAGAGCAGGTAACTTCTACAAATGAAAAGAACGCACTGCGAAATCATCTGACCTACTTTGTAGATAGTCGTAGTCTACTGCACATCTTATATAATTAAAAAATAAACGTATGTATACATGTATGTACTTACGCATGTATCTATGTATGTATTTATGTCCGAGTTACTTCTCCCGAATGCCAGTAAACTGACCATCGAACCAGGTATCGATGGATTCGTCATTTTCCCGTCTTTATGTTTGGCTATTTCACATAATCCTCCGATAATAATTAGCGGAGATATCCATTAAAAACTATTAGTTATGACACTTAGATTCCGACATAAAATCCCTATTTTTCGAAGGCTTTCCTCCATTCAAATTATTATTCGGTGCTTCATCTCGACTTTCCGTAACAATGCTTTTATTGAAATTTGTAGCGTGAAGAAATAATTGAAACGCGAAAGATCTGTTGCCATTTTTTCCCTCAAATATGAATAAATAAAATTCTGGTTTTTGTTTTGAGGCTTTTCCTGTAATCGGGGAATTTAAAATGTTTCCTTTTTGGGGGTTTTTCCGCAATCTGCCGCAAAATTTTACTCTTTTTTTCCAAGCCTAATTGTTGAACACGCGTCACTTGACATAACTTTTATTTTTGAATTAGACCGTGCAATGCCGGGTAGTAAGCCAGTATCTTTATTAATTTCTGACCTCCTCATGTAATAAAAAAGGACAAGTTCAGAAATTAAAAAAAAAAAAAGAAAAGATTTTTTAATTGAACCCAAACATTGCTGTAAAATTATATTTTCTAGTTCGTTTGAAAGTAGTATAGATAAACAGCATATCTAAACGTAGTTATTTCGCTAGAAATGCTAGTTTTCAGTAGAACCTCGATTGACCGAGATTCGATTGAACGAAGTTTCTGTTCATCGAGCGGTTAACTTTTTTTTTTTTTTAAATAACGTAACTTTAATAAAATGATGAATTTTCAATTTGAAAGTAAAAATATCTTCTGGAATTTTTTTTTTTTTTTTTAATTCAGCTTTCAATATTTAACTTGGCATTGCGAAAACATTTATCTGACTTTTTAAGACTTTCCACAAAATATTTTAGTACCGTAAAACATTCCTTTTTATTTTTTTATTCTCATCTCATAAAAATATTCTATTGTATTTTAAATAATTAATTTGGCGTTAAAAATGTGCGATCCTGGCATGTTTTCTTAAAAAGTTTCTATTGATCAGGGGTGTCCCCTTTCAAAGGGCAAGGGCGCATCCCCCCCCCCAATATCGCGCAGACCCACAACCCCCACACGAGAAAAATACCCCTTAAAACACACCTCCTCTAAAAATTAAAATGGCGCTGTCTGCGCCATGATCCCTCTCCCCCCCACTAGGTAGGCCCCCCTGTATGTATATTTCAATTCATATTCTAATTTTCTATGCTTCTTTTCTCTGAAGCATTCATTGTGTTCACCGCAGCTTTTCAGAAAATTAAAGCAGTTTAAAAAAGTTTTTTTTTTCAGTTTGCGTTTTCTCCCCGAAGAAACTAAGGGAGCGTTTTCTAGTTCCATATCAAGAGTGAAGATGGCAGCACTACCAAATTTGGCTCCTCTATGGGAGGTGCGACCTTCCAACTTCATATTTTACTTTTAAATTTTCATTTCCTGTCAAAAACTTCAACATTTTTTTTAAAACTTGATATGCTTTTATTCTTTAACAAATGTGTAGAAGTAGGCAGCAACTTCAAAATGCTCCTGAAACCGTTTTCGACCCTGGAACGGAAAAGTATTTAATGGGTGTCTCTAGCTCTTTTTTAAGAACATAGATGGCAGCACTACGGAACAGCTGCATTTTTGGATCATTTCTGCTACAAACGTAGGTTGGCTAATTTTGAAGTATAAAAATAAGGGGAATTAAAGATTTTCTTAACTGAAATAATAACATGGTGATTTTAACTTTTTTAATGCAAAAAAAAAAATAAAGTCTTATTACAATCATTCATTACTTAGACCTAAAAAATAATTAAGTGCAAAAGTTAAGCACAACAATAAATACTGACGACTAATTTCATGCTCTCTAAATTATCTTTACTATTAATAAAGCTGAAAGTCTCTCTGTCTAGATCTCTGTGACGAGCATAGAACGTTTGGCCGATTTTCATGAAATTTGGCACAGTTAGTTTGTAGCATGAGAGTGTGCACCTCAAAGCGATTTTTCGAAAATTCGATTTTGTTCTTTTTCTCTTCCAGTTTTAAGAACATTTTCCTCGAGCAAAATTATCATAAGATGGACGAGTAAATTAGCAAGTTATCCTGACGTGGAACAGTAACTTGGGCAAGCCAATTGGCGAGATATTCATCATACATTTTTTGTAAATATACAGGCGAACCAAAAGACCTTTTAATTTTCTACTACGGGCAAAGCCGTGCGGGTACCACTAGTAGTAGCATAAAATTCAAGATGCATGTCAAATAAAACAGTAAATAATCTTTGCTTTCCTGATAGACATTTTAATATTTACTAAAAACACACACACAAAAAAAAAAAAGTAAAATTACAGGGTGGCGACAGGAACGACGAAAAAAAGTTCCCTGACTTTTCCCTGATTAAGTTCATTGAATTTCCCTGATTTACACGTTCCCATGGATAATGGTTTTCTTCCTTTACCCTACCTGAAAACCATTGCATATTAAATAAAATGCAGTGTTTAAAACGTTTTAAGCTGTGAATTAAAAACATATTTTGAAAAAAAGCTTTTTTTTAGCAAACATTGTACTACGAAGAAATATTATAAGAAATCTAAAACAAATACTCTTTACTTCCAGTAACCTGTTAACATAAGAATTCTAAGAAATTATTAAAACCACTCTTAAAGACATATCTAATTATGATAAAACTAAAAAAAAATTATTTGGATATAATTTTTAACTGAATTTTCAAGCAGCATAATTGTCGCTGCGAGAATAACAAGTAATTGTGAAAGTATAGAACTAATGCAGTTTTACTTACGTAAATAATGAACATATTTATGTGAAACAAATTGGAACCTTTTTAAACAACCAGTCATACTGAGCTATTCTCTAATCAAGAACTTAGGTTTTAATGAAGGAATACAGCATTTTAACTATTAAAAAATAGTAAAAATATTTACTTATGTACACAACTCAATTTCAAATGATTTCATTATTAGTCGAAAAAAAAAATCTTTTGTAACCAACTACATTGAAATGTAAAAAAAAAAACAATAATTAATTTGGTTTTAAAATAAAAGAATTTTAAAGTCTGAAAAAAAACCCCTTTGTATAGTCTAAAGCGACAGCAAATAATAAAATGGCAAAAAACAAAGTTTATTTTCATTTAACATTCAATTTCATCAATTAAATCGAAAATGCCAAGTAAAATACATTTTAAGCTCTTAGCAGTATCAATAAAAAAAAAAAAAGATTTTTTCTTAAAATTGTGATTACAGTACGCTAGCTACTTCAAGACAATGAGTAAAGGCAATGGAGCGAAGTCTTTAATGGCGGCTTCCTCTTTGCCTTTAGGGTTGTTTATTTTACGTAGCATGGAACGCCTGGCAGAAAAATTCAAACTACATTAAATAAACAACTTTACAGATACAGAAGCTTAGGAAGTTTATCCTGTGGTTAATAACTTAAGATTCAATACTTAGACCTTAAGGGAAAAAATGCACAAACATGTGTCAATGTATAATCGCACCTCAATAATTTTACTTTTTTTTAACAAATAATTGGCGGAAAATGCATAGGAAATAAAGGTATTTAATTTTGCAAAGCAAAAAAAAAAATTTTTTTTGTCTTCATTTGATCAATTTTCCCTGAATTTTTATTATCTTTTCGAAATTCCCTGACATTTCCCTGATTTTTCCCTGATCAATAAAGTTCCCTGACTTTTCCCTGATTTCCCTGATCTGTCGCCACCCTGACAGGGTGGCGACAGGAACGGCGAAAAAAAGTTCCCTGACTTTTCCCTGATTAAGTTTACTGAATTTCCCTGATTTACGTCACCATGCATAATGATTTTCTTCCTTTACCCTACCTGAAAACCATTGCATATTCAATAGAATGCAGCGTTTAAAACATTTTAAGCTGTTAATTAAAAAAATATATATTGAAAATAAGCTTTTTTTTTAGTAAAAAAGCACATTAAATTATCTACGGAGAAATATTGTAGGAGATCTAAATCAAATACTTTACTTCCAGTAACCTGTTAACGTAAGAATTCTAAGAAATTAAACCACTTTTAAAGACATATCTAATCATGTTAAAACTAAAAATGTTTATTTGGAAATAATTTTGAAATGAATTTTCAAGCAGCGTAATTTCATAGTATATAACTTGGTTTTACAGGGTGGCGACAGGAACTGTGAAAAAAAGTTCCCTGACTTTTCCCTGATTTCCCTGATTAAGTGCACCAAATTTCCCTGATTTACGTTACCAATGATAATGGTTTTCGTTCTTTGCTCTACTTGAAATCCATTGTATGTTTGTATAAAATGCAGTATTTTAAACGTTTTAAGTTGTGTAAAGTTGTTGAACTAATGATATATTTTTAAAAGATGCTACTTTTTTAATAAAATGGTTAAAAAAACATATAAAGTCATTTTTTGGGGGTCATTTTTTTAATCTACAAAATAGTATATTAAATTTTTCTACATGGAAAGACTGTAGAAAATTTAAAAAAAAAAAAACTTCACTGCCAGAAACCACTTAGCATAAGAATTTTAAGAAACCATTAAAATCACTCTTAAAAACATATGCGTATTTATGATAGAACTAAAAAGTAATTGAAATTATTTTGAACTAAATTTTCAAACAGTATAATAATTGTTGCAAGAATAAGAAGTAATAGCAGGGTTGGCTTTCTGCCGGCAGAAACTAGTTTTTGCCGTGACAGTGGCAGAAACTGGTTATAACCGGTAAAAACCGGCAGAAACTGGCAAAAACTTAAAAAAGTCTTTAATAACTCAAATAATTAGTAAATGATATTTGTTTAAGTAAACTAAAAAAATAAACATTATTTCATCATTTAAAAAAATAAAATCCCATGCTAGTAGTGCCCTTGATTTAGTTCAGAAAGGGAATTTTCCAATTACAGTGGCTCGTAGTATTTGTATTAATTTAACAAAGGATAAAAAATCATACAAGGGTGCTTAGGAAATAGGAGTGACATACAGAATTAAACAGGTATTACTGACTGTAATTTGCTCACTTATATGCTTCCTCTAAATTGTTTGTGATTGAAATTATCATGTCATGTGCTTGAAGAAGAAAGTGCCAGAATTTTACTTGCCTAGATTTTGTACCTAATGTCACAGCTTTGAAAAACAAACTGGCCCCATTTCTCAAAACTTATTTTTCCAGTCAAAATTTTACCACTACCCCAGTTGCTACATGGTGGACCATTTATACAATAGATGAAAGTTTAACTTTTTTAACAATTAATTATTTTTTCCATACATTTTCTGTTGTATATCAAGAATTAATTTTTCATTTTGTGAGTTTTTGCCAGTTTCTGCCACAAAGTGGCAGAAAGTGGTTTTTGCCATGCCGGTTTTAACCGGTTTCTACCAGTGGTTTTAACCACCTCGGCAGAAACTTGCCAACCCTGAGTAATAGTGAAAGAATAGAAGTAATGTAGTTATTCTTATATAACTAATCAGGCCCGTGTCCAGGATTTCATAAAGGGAGGGGTTGAAACCTTTTCCCTTTGTAACTTACGTTGTCAAAGGAAAACTAACTACGCGTATTAAATAGTTCATTTTAGTTCGATAACTAAGCTTTTTTTTTTAATACGTTTTGCGTTTTTTTTTTTTTTTTAATGAAATCTTATTTGTACAGTTGAACATTTTGTAAAAGCACACATATTTCTTTTATGCCACCTCATTTTCCTTCTTTTTTTCCTTTTGTTTTTCCATCAAATAACATTGAACAGGAATTGAATGAAAATAGAAGTTTTATTTTTTAAAAAAATGCTGTTTCGCAAAGAAACATTTTTCTACTGTGTGAAACGACTAACTCATCCAACACTAAAGGCGTACCATAAAAAAACAGTAAGCAAAGTAACCATTTTCCCTGCCCCTTAAGTTATTTTTTTTGGGGGGGGGGGGACTACGTCATTGTCTAATATTCTTTTAAATAATTTTCCCCTGCATTCTTACAGCATTCCCGGACTCTCCAACCATTCCATGTTTTCAAGCACTTAGATGCGAAGGTGCTTGGGAATCCTACAATTGAGGAAAATATTAATTGTTAAAGTTGGGGAAAAAGAAAGAGGGGAAAGAGGAATTAAAGAGGATGAATACTGTATCAGAGTTTAACTCTAAAATTAATTAAAACTTAAAATACGTTTTGGAAACTCGTTTAATGATTCATTGATTTTTTTTTCAACGGGAGGGGTTTAACCCCTAAAACCCTCCCCTTGGACACGGCTCTGTAACTAATTGACATATTTATGCAAAAAAGATGAAATCATTTGACATTCATTCACAGGGAGCTTTTCTCTAATCAAAAACATAGATTTTAATGAATGAATACAGCATTTTAACAATAAAAAATAAAGATATTTACTTAAGTACACAAGTTAACTTTATTTCAAATGATTTCAGTATGTAACGGAAAAAAATCTTAGATTGCTTTTGTAACAAACAACTTTGATATGCAAGAAAAATGAAAGAAATATAAAAGCAATTACTTAACTTCAAAATATATAAAAGAAGAATGCAAGTTGGAAAATAAAATAAAAGAATCACTTACGTCTGAAGAAAAGAAAATCTTTATAATCTGCGGTGACAAAAAATAGTATAACGGCAAAAAACAAAGTTTTTTTTTTTATTGAAAGTTCAGTTTTAGCAATTAAATTAAAAACGCGAAGAAGTAATAACTTTTAAGCTTTTATAGTATTATTTCAAAAACCTAAGATTTCTTCTTGAAATTGTGATTACAGTATGCTAATTACTTCAAGACAACGGAATAAAGGCAATGGAGCTAAGGCATTAATGAAGGCTTCCTCTTTGCCTGTATGGTTGTTTATTTTACGTAGCATTGAAAGCGTAAAAGACAATTTCAAACTAGGTAAAATAAACAACATAACAAACACAGAAGCAATCTAAGGAAGTTTATCCTGTGGGGAATAAGTAAGATTCAATACTTTGACGTTGAGGAAAAAAGATACACAAAAATATGCGGCAGTGTATAATCGCACCTCATTAATTTTACTTTTTTTTTTTTTTTTTTTGAACAGATAATTGGCGGAAAACGCGTAGAGAATTAGAGTACTTAATTTTGTAAAGCAAAAAAATTTTTTTTCTTCATAAAATCAATTTTCCCTGATTTTTTGTTATTTTTTCAAAATTCCCTGATTTTTCCCTGATTAATAAAGTTCCCTGACTTTTCCCTGATCTCCCTGATCTGTCGCCACCCTGTTTAAAATAAAATAATTTTAAAGTAAAAAAAAAAACCCTTCATATAATCTACAGCGACAGCGAATAATAAGATGGCAAAAACAAAGTTGATTTTCATTTAACACTCAATTTTAGTAATTAAATCGAAAACGCTAAGTAAAATACCTTTTAACCTCTTAGCAGTATCAATTTTAAAATAAAAGATTTTTTCTTGAAATCGTGATTACAGTACGCTAGCTACTTCAAGACAATGAGTAAAGGCATTGGAGCAAAGTGTTTAATGGCGGTTTCCTCTTTACCTGTAGGGTTGTTTATTTTCGTAGCATGGAACGCCTGGCAGAAAAATGCAAACTATGTAAAATAAACAACTTTACAGACACAGCAGCTCATCCTGTGGTTAATAACTTAAGATTCAATACTTTGACCTTAAGGAAAAAAAAATGCACAAACATGTGTCAGTGTATAATCGCACCTCACTAATTTTATTTTTTTTAAACAAATATTTGGCGGAAAATGCATGGGAAAAAAGGGTATTTAATTTTGCAAAGCAAAAAAAAAAAAAAAAAAATTCTTCATTTGATCAATTTTCCCTGAATGTTTATTATTTTTTCGAAATTCCCTGATCAATAAAGTTCCCTGACTTTTCCCTGATCTCCCTGATCTGTCGCCACCCCGTAAGAGCTTTTTTTTTGAGCAATAACGATTGCTAATTGTTTTCATTTGACTGTCCTTGATGCTGTGGTTCCTTTTACAGCTTGGACCAGGGACCTCTGATCCTGACCACTGTCCCCCGGAATCTGTTGGCGTGCAGGTCCTACACACACACGTGCTCGTGCGTCTTTACACACACACTCATGCCTAAATGCATACACGCAGGTCTATGCACACACACAAGCCTAGCCTACACACACACAACTATGCACACGTAACCTACACAGGAGGCTTGAAGGGGACAGGAGCCGTTTCTAGAAATAATAACTCCAATGAGTAGGGTCCTGCCAAAACTCATGATTGCAAAAAACACAAATTGAATAAAAATTTCAGAATTCAATTTTTTTTTTCCCTTTTTTTCATAATCTTAGAAGCTACAAGCCAGTTAAAATTTGCGCTCTGGCCAAGCCGCCATAGTTAGCGGTATTGTTCAATTTGTGCGCCTCTCTTCAGTGATTTTTGCAACTGAGAGATGACCGGAATGGTTCCGAGGTAAGTTTTTTTTTTGACCATCGTCACATGGTCATAAAAAAAAACCGTTTTATTGATGATATATGTTTATTTTAATTTAGTTACTTTGAATAAAAATCAGCATGATTTTAAACTAGATGAAAGCTTCTATTGTCATCTTTTATAGGGGTCTGATATGCAACATTTGCCGTCGTAAAAACATTTATTCTAAAAAACAAAGCAAAAAAAAAAAAAAAAAAAACATTAAATACTGACCTTCAGTTGTCCTCACGAAAAGAGGACAATCTTGTAAAAGATTCCAATCGATTTTCTCCGGCCACAAGAGGAAAAAAGTCGAAATCTTGCTGTGCCTCACGTTTGGGGGCAGAATAATACATGCTACTACAAAGACGGAGTAAAGACAATTTTTTGCGTCTAGTTCAAAAGTTGCTGGCTGGTTGTTATGTAACGACAGTCAGACAATCTCTATCTCCAGAGGCCCATTGCCTTTACTGAAAAATGCAAAGATAAATTTCCCAATGTTCTCGCGCTATGGTCCAAATCTTGAATTAATTGCATCGACTCCACTGTAAATTGGTTGGCTGAAATCCTGGTGGTCCGATGCTCCGCCTTGAGTGACTTGCTGTTCTGTTTTGAACTGCCAAATTTGGATCTAACCTAAACGGGATTTTTGTTTAAGGGAAATTTCTCTTCGTTCCGCCCCCCCCCCCCAGGGAGCGAAAACTTCCCTACCTCTGTGCGAAAGTCGGACGTAAACTGATTTTTTGTGAGGAAAGCCCACTTGGAGGGTTTCAAATATCTTCTTTCTAATGGGGCTGCGTAAGACTATTTACCCTTTAGCAGATCTAGTGCGTTCCTCCAATACGGCATCCAGTCTTTCATGTGCCAACCATTAGGGCGCGGATGTCAATGGCACGGGTAAATTTGACGCCCAGTTTCCACCAGATGGAGGCATCTAGGCTCTCTTTGATGCGAACTTGCACTATGGATTTAATTTTGCAGAGGGAATTTGTGACAACCCTGTTTGTCGCACCTGCCTCCAAACACGTTTCGACCTCCATGTGAAACGCACCTCCAGTCACAAGCCTTGCATTTTCGCTCCTACGGTTGCACGCTGTCAATAACTGCAACCACGCAGTTAACTGAATCACATCATGCTGTTTTTTCCCATGTGGCGGCAGTTTGGATCTGATCGAATGAAAATGCAGTTCGAAGAAAAGTTGTTCGTGTCGCGACTCCCGGTCACCTTATTGGTGTTCGGGGGTTTCGCTGGATGTGTGGTGATATTTGTGCTGATGCGGATGCCTTCTTGAACACCAGATTTTTGCTTGTGTGATGATCGTCAAGCCCCATCCAACTTAATCTGATGAAATATTCCGTCTAAATAGTTTGAAGATGACGACATCTGGTTAAATTATATATAATGAAATCGTGTGCGGGGCGATTTCGGATTTTTCCATAATATTTCGTGTGCATTCGCCATCTCCGAACTTGTGCAAATTGGTGTTAAAAAAAATGGCAAACATGCCATCATTTTCACGTATCACATCGGACAGGTCGTATAATCCAATTTTTTGACTCTACAACTTTTTGCAATTTCACTGACCAACAAATCGTAATATGTAATTTTTTGAGTCCACGTGATCATCGTTTTATAAAATATATGAGTTTATTTGAATAGTAATTGTCTTAAACAATGATTTACTTTTGTGTACCATACATGTGCTGATCAGCAGTTTATCTTTTAATATTATATTTTCAAAATGGCCATTTCTTAATCTTTAACATTTTAAACTATACGATCATTTGCAATGTACTTTTATATACTCTCAATGAATAAACTAGCTTTAATGTTTTTAATTATTCTCTGGCATTATTTGTGAAATGTGGATAAATTCTTTATCATTAGTATTCTTTAGCATAAGCCATATTTAGCATTAACAATCTTTAGCATTGGTACAATTTTTTATCAGAATTCAAAGCAAAACGAATACCCAAGGGATCTTTTACATGTCGCATAATCATGCGACATGGGCACTGACGATTTTCTGCATATTGAAAATCCAAGGACTGGCTACCTCGGATCAAAACCCGGGACCACGGTGCAGAAGGCCAACGCCTTACCACTACGCCAACCGGTCGACTGGTTTCAAACATTGTTTTCGAAAGTAAAAATTTTGAAATAATTATGTATATTGTATGTATTATAAATACTAAAATGAAACGTCTTTCTAGCACTTAAATATAACGTAGTATTCTACGTTCAAAGGTGGTGCAAAAAAGGTTGTGCAACAACAGATTTCGACGAGCTGTATTACGTCGATCGATGTAGACGCGTTTCAGACCGTTCTGAGAGACCGTACTTTGGCTGCGCCGGATGGTGTGCTCTGAACGTATTGTAGAACAACGAGCTTCGACCGCATATGTACTGCTTGGGAATCTGTCCTTTTCCTAGTTCAATCTGCCATTGCCGGTCCCAAACGCAAGCCCAGCTGAGAAAAGAGTGCACCAAAAGTTCCGTGGCATAACTGGTGCTGGTCAGTGGGGCCGAAAGGCTCTCGACTGATTAGGAGAGACAATCCAAATCCAAGTTGCGGTAACCGTGCCGATGAGAATATGGCATGACCATATGACAACCGAGGTTAAAGGTTCTCGCTAACAATTCACCTCGTGGCCCGGCTCACAACGTTGTATGTTGCCTTCTTCCTGTCTAATGGGTCAATCCAGGCAGTGAGAGTTTACCAACCCTAAGTAACCCCTACCCGTCTCTGCTCCTGAAGAGGGGTCAGTAGATGAAACTAATACAGTTGTTTTTCAGGAACCTCCTGCATAAACCGTGGAGTCTTGAGTTACCTGGCTCCCCAAGAAACTGACCAGCCGGCAACGTAGGAATATCAGATGTGCTGTCAAGTTCCAGAAGAGCAAGGGACAAGGTCAGCAAGGCGCCCTATCTACAAAGAGGGTAACAACTATCGGAGGGTTTCACCTCCTTCACCATCAACTGTAGCCGAGGTAAAGAGGCCTAGAGTCTTCTGGCCAGACTCCTTTGCCATTAATTTGGCCATTACCAAAAACGGATACCCGGCGGATAAATTTTCTACAAGCAGGATGGCATTGGTACACAAAAAGATATCGATGTAATCATTGATGAAGGTTGCCAACGTTGGAGTAACGTTTTGAGGAGCATCTGTGGTGGTTTTCAGGAGCATTTTGAAATTTTGCGGAGCAGCTCGGTATTTTGTATAAAAATCAACATAAAAAATTAAATATCATATCTAAACAACTTTTTGAGCTTTGATGAGTATTTTAAGCATTAGCATAAAAGTAATTATTTCTAAATTAGTAAAGCAGCATTAAACATTATGTCATGCTTTGAGTTTAAGCATCTTTAATTTTCCACATTTGCATGCCTGCTATAATAAACTAGCAAAGTATAAGTAATTTAATTTTATTAAAGTATTTGATAAGCCTGGTTAGAATAAAGACCGATTGGAAAATGCGGAGCAAAATAACTTCTTTGCGGAGCTGCGGAGTTTCACTATTTTTGTGGAACAGTTGGCAACCCTGTTGATATCCACACAATGATTAGGTACCCCAATTCGCAGTTGTTAGTCTGTTAAATGGTGCGCTGGGTGCCAATGACTTCACTGCAGAAAGGGTGCAGTCTAGCTTCAACTTGCGCACTGTAGGCAGGACCTGCTTGCTGAATAAGTCAACTCCGTGGCCTAGGGCCCCCACTTTTTATGGGCCTCCAAATAGCTATTTTTGTTAACCAAATCTAAAACTGTTTTCGCCAATGGCTAAAACTGTAAGGGTTGACTACACAGAGGCAGCGAAAAAGCTTATAGGCTAGGGCCCCCCTAATACCTTAATCGGGTTCTGACAACTTAATCGGGTCATGACTTTAGGTGACTCTGAACTTGCAGTGCTGCCCTTTAAAGATCTCCTGAAACCGGCGAAGATTGCCTTCAACACGAGACACATCTACACCTTGGAGCAGGACAAAAATACTGAAAAGACTTGCTCGTTTGAATCCGGGCCTAGACACTAGTGGCTGAAGGGCAAGAGTAGTTGGTGACGACTCTGTCAGGTGGATCTTTGAGGTCGACTCTGGTTCAGCCGAGTTCATCAAGAAGTCCAACCTTGAATTGCTTGTTGGTGGCTTTGGCAAGTGTCTATGTAAGATCCTACTTGATCCCAACAAGCTAAAATCGCCTAGCACGGAAACTGCCCCATCCAAGGACTCCGATGTTTCATTGGAGCCCAAGGATAATGAGGAGTCAACTGAAACTACTGCCAGCGCTGTTGAACCCTTGCAGCGATAGAAGGGGAATACCATACGGATCCACTCCTCTGGTAAGTACTGATTGCAAACAGAACTTTTCTTACTCTCCTAAATCCACAAGTTGGATTTCGAACTTCTTGGAAAACGTTTCAGATGTGGATTTTGACGCCCGTATTCCAAGACCTAATGTGACACCATTCAAGAGAAATTTGCATATTTTGACTGATACTTAACGTCCGAATCCGGCTTCTTTCAAATTCCTGTATAAAGTTATAATTTAAAAAAAAAAAAACACGAAAACAGAAGGATGTTTTTGTAAAAAGTAAGAAAAGTTTTAGGGGAAGAAACTCCTTAAATTCTGTTTATATCTTTGAAGTAATGGATTTTACAAGTTACTTGTCGTAAAAACGCATTTTAGCCTGCCTACAGTGACATCAGAGAAAAGACGAAGGCGTAAAACGGAGGGGAGGGGGACTCCCCCGTAAAATTTTTGAAATTGGCGTAAGAAAAATAGTTTTATTTATATTGGTTGTGTTTGGTAGCAAGGACAAGAGTCGGGGATATTCAAGATATCAGGGAAAAACTTTCGAAATTGACGTCAAAATCCGCAATTTTATTAGCATTTTCGTGACTTTAAGGGAAAGTAATGTTAGGGTTTCTACAGAAATTCTTCCAAAATTAAAGTCAATTTGAAACTATTTTTTGTGAACTTAGCTTAGGAAGGATCGCGACTCTTCCCGAAATTTCTTCGAAACTGAAATTTTAACGATGCAATTTTGGGTTATCTTCGTTGACGTTACTGGGGGGAGGAAAATTTGGTCGTCTCCTACCGAAAGTTTTCGAAATTGAAGTCTCAAACACGAATTCAAACTGTCTTTGGCGGGTAGCTTTCCTCTGCAATTGCTCGGCACTGTAGCTTCAAAAACACATCATTTTTGGCTATTTGATAGCAATAGAAGAAATGTGAAAAAATTTATAACCGAAACATTTTTCGAATCTTAAGTCAATTTTAGGCTAATTTTAGGTAGGAAGCGCCCATTAGCGGATGCTTCTAAAAGCGTACTTTTATTCTATCCTTGGGGACGTTAAGGAAAATTTGAAGCTTCGGTGGATCTTTCTGGATATTTTTCGACATTAATTACTGAAAAGTACAATCAAAGAGTATCTCTGGTGACGTTAGGAGGAAGTCCTAGCGTCATGAAAAGTTACATAAGCATGGTTTTTTCTCTTCTGAAAATTTTTAGAAATTGAAGTTCCCAAATCGTACTTCAGACATTGTTTGATAACAACAAGACAAACAGCAGGTGGGTGTTCAGTGTCTGTGCGTTCACGAACTGTTTTTTTGAAACTGAAGTCAAATTCAGGTTAGTTTAAGGAAGGTAGGGTTTGGTGGCTCTGCGGAACCGTCTAGAAACGAAATTTTAAGATGTCCGTGATCATGTTTTGAGATTCGGGGGTCCTTCCTCGAAAGTTCTTCGATACTGATGTTTGAAAAACACAATTTCTGTTTTTGAAGACGCCAGGTGAGAGGGGGTGGGATTACTGGCATCTCTAAAGATTTTACATTCAGACTATCTTTGTCAGTAATGGGTTCGGGGCTCCCTAAAAATGTCTTCAAGCAATTTTTGATGACGTTAGGAAAACAGTCAGAGTTTGGGGGCTGTCCCCAGAAAACACATTTTAGATTTTGAAGCCACGGACTTCAGAAATAGGGGACAGTATATTGTTAGAATTTGACGTCCGAACGAAAAAAAAAAGGCTATGTTTGATCAAGTTGAGGAAGAAAGGGTGAATAAGAGACTAAAATCAGGTCCTGAAGACCAGAGGTTCAACCAGCCTTCAGAAATTTCCCGAAATTAGCGTCCTAAAAAGAGAATTTTAAGCCTTCTTCAGTACTGATTTTTTCTATTCCTGATTTTAATTATCTCCAGAAAAAAATGCTGTAAAGGGAGAATTTTGTCAAATTTTACTTCGTTTTTCTCATATATTTGACCCTCAGGGGAGTCGCAATTTCTACGTCACGCTAAAGGATGAGATCCCCTCACATGGAACTCATCCAAACAAAGAAGCTGTCCCTTAGCGGGTCCAAGCAGGCCCGCGGCTAGGCATAAGAGCCCCCCTCCCCATGCAAAAACTAATATGTTGCACCCTTCGCACAGGCGGCTGGCGCACAGAAGTGGGGGGGGGGGGGGCAATTTTTTGTAAGGTGAAGTCCTGAAAATGCAATTACAGCTATCGTTGACAATAGGGAAAGAATGGGATTCAAAACTATCGTCCTTTTCGTACTTTTAAGTTCTGAAAATGAAAGTCAAGACGATCTATCGTGATCACAGGGAAAGGAGAAGTTCAGAGACTTTCCCTCGGATTTTTCTTACAAGTTTAAGTCTTTCTTTAAAACGCAGTTGTTTATATTAATTTTGGAAACAATAAAAGAAAAGATTGGATTTAGGGACTCTCCTTCCTCCTCCCGTGAAGTTTTTTGATATTGAAGCTTTCAAAAATGCGACTCTTAACTTCCAGATATTAGAGGGAAGAGTAGTTATAGTGTTCAGGGAGAGAGTACTCCCGGAAATGTTTCGCAAATGAAGTCCTAAAAACGTAATTTTAGACTAACTTTGATGACATTGGTAAAATGTATTTGGTTGAAGACTTTTCCTTTTCCTTTTTTTTTTTAAATAGTTGACCTAGACGCATTTCTTGGTGGTGTAAAGATCTTAGGGGGTTGAGAAAGAATTTTTACTAAGGCCAGAAAAATGGCCGAATGGTCTTCATACCATAGTACAATAAAGGTAATCAGAAGCAGTTCGTAGCCTTTTGGACTGCCGGGCAACAGCAATATTTTATGTTTTATTCTTTCAATGATAGGTTAGGAATAATTTTAATAACTCAGTCTTTTCAGAGCTATATATTCATCGCTCTGTAATAGTCTATATGCATAATTATTACTGTAAATTAAACTAGCATTTTACAAAAATACCGTTCGTGTTTTTGTATTATTTTTCTTTTCAAAGCCAAAAAATGTGTTAGGCTTGTCAAGTTTTCCGGGGTTTTAATTTTGATCACATGATTCTAAATTGCTAAAAAAAACTGTAAAACTCACTAATTTTCAACTATAATTTAGAAAATTTCCCGGAGAAAGCCTTTGGTAGGTTGTAACTTTTAGCCTTTGGATAGCATTTTTCATGATTTTAACACACTTAAGTCAGCTCCTAGTTTTTTATGTGTTTTTTTTTTTGTGATTCTATACAGTAATTGTAATCGAATCCTTCTTTTCAATGCATAAATCAATGTTGTTTCCATTTAGGAACAAAGGTATTATTACATGTTTCTGTAGAAAGACACTGAGTAAATCCATCGACATTGACTTTACAAAATGGATCATCAGGTAATCTAAATAAATCTTTTTTTGCAAGGTTCTTCGCACATGATATCCGTTAGGCGGATTTTCCAGGTTCCAATGCTTCTGCATCTGCCATTTAGTCAAACAAATTAAGCCTAAATTTAAGCATCAGCTATGTATCTTTGGAGTGTTAGTAGTGAAGATGTGATACCCTGATACATACACATTTTTCTCTCTCAAAGTGCTAGGGCTGTTGCTTACAACAAGACAGGTATGCCAAGCACTTAATAATTACTGTAGCAGGTGGGAGGCAGTATGTTTTCCAACTTATGCAGAAGCACATATCACAACATATTTTTCTCCAGTAATCCACGATTGTTTCTTTTCCTAACTTTACAACCACAATTTTCCCAACACATTTTACGGTTCTCATTCCGTGGTGTTTATTTTTCGGGAAATTATCGAGTGATTTGTGGTCTATTCCAACAAAATATTACCAGCGAAAGAATGATATAGTATAGGGGGTCTCAGAGAATGAATCTGAGCTGATGTGATATGTGTGACACCTCATTCGATAATGTGTCGTGTAATGTACCATACAATGAGTCACCAAACTGGGTGACTGTTCTGTAAAAAGCAATAAGCCGTAGCAATATTGCTGTAATAAATATGAGACAAATATTAACAAAATATCAGCATTAATAAAGAGCATCTATTTACAAGAATATTATTTACAAGTCAACATTATGTCAGAAAAATTGAAGCTGCAAGTGATACGCTACATACAAGGTGCGTCTTTTACGACTTCAGTCACCAGTGGCCACTATTCAGAAGCCTGGAGCTTTACCACGAGAATGACCACAAAAATGACCAGTGGCTGAGTAAAATAACAGGTCATAAGTCATCTAAGATCATGCGTAACACATTTCAAGCATCAACTATGTATCTTTGAAGTGTTAGTAGTGAAGATGTGATACCCTGATACATATACATTTTTCTCTGTTGAGGTGCTAGGGCTGTTGCTTACAAAAAGACAGGGGTGTCAAGCTCTTAATAATTACTCTAGCAGGTGGGAGGCAGCATGTTTCCCAACACGACTCGGCACCATCCACAACAACTCAAGAATGGATGGGCGAGAGTTTTCACATTCATGTCATGTGTTGTTATATTTGTCCCATGTCAACTTTTTAGACGCACCTTGTATATACACATACAACCTATCGAGTAAATACTTTTTTTTCAAAATGGCGACCGAAAGTTCAAAAGTGGCTACCATATTCTGCAACTTTGGTCCATCAGTGGCTACCATTCAGAATTCCTAGTCAGGGGCTTTATCAGGAGGTGAACCACAAAACTGACCAGAGGCTACTATTCTTAATTCCTAGTCTGAAGATGCCCAGTGGCTGCATAAAACCATGGTAAGGTACTAAAAGTCATGCATACCACATTTCAAGCATCAGCTATGTATCTTTGGAGTGTTAATAGTAAAGACGTGATACTCTGATACATACACATTTTTCTCTCTTGGGGTGCTAGGGCTATTACAAAAAGACAGGGCTGTCAAGCTCTTAATAATTACTGTAGCAGGTGGGAGGCAGCATGTTTCCCAACAAGACTCAGTCTGGAGCTTTATCAGCAAGAGAGCCACAAAATTGACCAGAGGCTACTATTCATAATTCCTAGTCTGGAGATGACCAGTGGCTGCATAAAACCATGGTAAGGTACTTAAGGTCATGTGTACCACATTTCAAGCATCAGCTATGTATCTTTGGAGTGTTAGTAGTGAAGATGTGATACCCTGATACATACACATTTTTCTCTCTCAAAGTGCTAGGGCTGTTGCTTACAACAAGACAGGGGTGCCAAGCATTTAATAATTACTGTAGCAGGTGGGAGGCAGTATGTTTTCCAACAAGACTCACTACCATCCACAACAACTCAAGAATGGATGGGCGGGAGTTTTCACAATCATGTCATGTGTTACCATGCTGCGTGCCATGGTAAAGTACCTGAGGTCATGTGTACCAAATTTCAAGCATCAGTGATGGCTCTTTGAAGTATTAGTAGTGAAGGAGATATGATACCCTGATACATGGATATTTTTCTCTCTCAAGATACCACATATATTTGTTTCATGTCGACTTTTTAGACGCACCTTGTATATACACATACAACCTATAGAGTAAATACTTTTTTTCAACTTGGCGACCAAAAGTGGCTACCATTTTCTGCGACTTTGGTCATTAGTGGCTACTTTTCAGAATTCTTAGTCTGAAGCTTTTAGGAGGTGAACCACAAAAATAACCAGTGACTGCGTAAAACCACTGTAAGGTACCTGAGGTCATGTGTACCAAATTTCAAGCATCAGTAATGGTTCTTTGGTGTATTAGCAGTGAAGGAGATGTGATACCCTAATACATAGATATGTTTTCTCTCCCAAGGTACCGGAGCCGTTGCTTACACTGAGACAGAGGTGCCAAGCTCTTAATAATTACTGTAGCAGGTGGGTGGCAGTATGTTTCCCAACAAGATGGGGCATCATCCACAACAACTCAAAGAGTGGATGGGCGAGAATTTTCACGATCATTTGGTTTCAAACCTCTCCTGTCCTCAATCCGATGGACTATTATGTGGGGGAATGCGGTTAAGAGGGACATCAATCGTCATTCGCACAACACTGTTGCTGCTATAATGAACACAATGGCTAACATTCCCCAGACTCATCTCTCTACTGCCTGCAGTTGGTTTCGACAGTTATTGCTGCTGATGGAGGACTTATTGAATGATACCGCCCTAATGTATCCCCGATCATTATTTTGAAAATCCTAAATTTCCCTCATTTTTTTATAGTTGTCTCGTAAAAGAAAACTTTTTTGATGCTTTTTGTCCAATGGCTCTTACGCACCGCTAAATCTGGCTAGCAATGACAATGCATTCCGAAACGATTATCGCAATCTGATATATATATGATATATTGACAGAAGTGCCAAGCTCTTAATAATTACTGTAGCAGGTGGGAGGCACCATCCACAACAACTCAAGAGAATGGATGGGCAAGAATTTTCACATTCCTGTCATACGTAACATTTGGCTTCAAACCTCTCCTATCCTCAATCCGATGTACTATTATGTGGGGGAAACATTCCCGAGACTCATCTCCCTACTGCCTGCAGTTGGTTTCGACAGTTATTTGTTGCTGACGGTGGGTTCATTGAATGAAGCGGCCCTAATGTATCCCTGATCATCATTATGAAAATCCTAAATTTTCTTAATTTGATTTCTAGTAATGCATTCTAAAATGATTATCGTGATCTGATATATATTAACGTGATCTGATGCACTTCTTTCAAAACAGGCTGCTCAGCAAGACATTTGCAGTTTTTCATTTTCTTTTTTGAAGCATGCAACATGATCAATATAAGCGATGTCTGTCTTTTTTTTACTTAGGTGTCTCAAACTCAAGCTTCAGATAAATGAGATTGATATTCTCTTATTAAGTCATGTTTTCATTATTAACTTTCATATATTTATAGATAAAAATTGGAAATGGAGTTTGGTATAATAATATTTGCTTTAATTTTCATGTTTTAGGAATATTTGATGAAGTTAAGATTGCTTTTAAACAGATAAATTTCTGTACATCAAGTTTTTTGCTCCACAATTATCTGCATGGATACTGGGAGTCAAACTGTATGTATATATATTCAATACTCAAGCTGAAAAAGTGCACAGGGTGTGAAAAAAACAACCACCACCCTTACTTGATACTTGATTTGCTTCAACAAGATGCAAAGGAATTTTGACCTACCAGCGAATGCAGTTGTAAGGAACACTCTAAAGCGGACACTGAGGGGGCTCGGTAGGTAGCAAAGGGACGAAGCAAGTGGACGCTAACACACATCTAGCAAAGTGCTGAAGTTTTTAAGCACCAGATATCAACGTAATTTAGGAGAAGAGATGAACTGAACACTATAAGGCTTGTGGCTTACGTGCAGCAGAACTCTCTCAATGAAATAAAAATTTAAGCAAACTTAACTAAGCATGAAAACTTACATAAAAGATCTACTTTAGGTGAAGCACTGTTGCTTTTTGTTTAAAATGCATTAAAGTCCGGGAAACACTAAAGGGTTCGATGCACAGCCAGACCTAACAAGAGGCCATGTCAGCCTAGTCGGAAACTAGGGGCTTAGGCCTTGGAGGGGGGGGGAAGCGATAGTGAGCAAAAAAAAAGGAAAGAAAAAAAAAGAAAAGAAGCAAGATTACATAAAATTTACTCTTTTGCTTTTTACTGCTGTGGCACTTAAATTATTTGTTTTCAGTTTAGATTTTTTTCTCTCCCACCCCCTTTTTATCTTCCCCCCTTTTTCTTCTTTCTCCCTCCCCCCTTTTCTTTTTTAGGGGGGCGGGAGGGACCCGGCGACATAAAAGCCATGGCTCTCTGCGGCCCTGCACACAGCATAGTTTGATTTATTCCTAAACCACAAAAACAAGGATTGCTATCATCGGGATGAAACGTGTTGTGACAAAAACCAACTCATTTGCAACTCTCCTGTAATTAACGAGGAATGTTGACAGGAATTCCACAAGGACCTAAGTGTATATGATTGTGATGCAATTTTGTCCGTCTCCCGAGTTATATTTTAAAAGTTTTATCATACTAATGATTTTGGGGGAAAAGTTTTACATTTTCAAAAGCAAGAAAAGGTAGGGGTTTATACTGTAAAATTATGAAAGCCATAACTTGGCTCTGACTTTTTTTTTCTGCATTTCCAATTGAAACATGGCAATAAGATCCAGTATAGTGGATTATAATAAGATAGTACGACTGCTTTCTTAATCCCATTCATGGTACAAATTAAGTTGAAATACATTATGAGAACTTATAGCACTTGACCTTTAAGGTTTCAGAGATACACAAATAAAAGAGTGAAGCAAAAATAAGGAGTTATATTTATTAAATACAGCGAGATACTGTTAAAAGATGCAGAAGGGTAGAAAAATGCTTGAAAATTCTTTGTTATGTTAATCTGTTTTGATTTGTTGTGTACTTGATATGACACAAATTTCACGTAACACTTACAAATACTCAAAATTTTTAAAGCTAATTAGCTGAAAAATTGCACAGCATTTTTTTTTTTTTTTTTTTTTGTATTATAATTAATCTTTGCAAAAACTAACGTTTTTACATTCTGTGAAATTTTAACGCGTGTTGATAATATATATATATTATATATACATATATGTTGACCTATTTTTGTTCAATTAAACATAAACTTAAAAAGAAATTAAATAACGCACTCATAAATACACAAAGATTAACAAAATGGAAAATTGCACAATTCAAATTGCTATATTATTATTATTATGTTTTGCGACACAAAATTCTATACTACAAAAAAAAAACTTATGTTGATAAGAAAAATAACTTTTTTGGACTCAAAATGGTAATAAAATGAAAAAGAAATTCAGCTATAATCAACACAAATTATGCATTGCTACCGTTATATAGTAACATCATAACACACAAAAATTTGCTATTAATTACCAGTTAAATGTTCTTATAATGTTTTCAGAATAGTTAAGTGCAAACAATGAAAGCTCACTAGAGTGCGATAAATATTCTTATAATGTTTTCAGAATAGTTAAGTGCAAACAATGAAAGCTCACTAGAGTGCAAACAAAATGAGCTACTATAAACAGTACTTGTGAGTGTAAGCACAATGGTACAAGAGTCGAACACACAAATGAGATGAACTCAAGACATTTTTGGTTTTTTTGTTCATCATATGAGTGTTTACAATAACAATAGCAATTGAATGAAAGTACATACATTTTTTTTAACATACTACACAAATAAATATTTTATTTCTATGTATTTTATTATTTTTCCCCCCATTTTTTTTTCTTTTCATTTTTTTTCATTTAATTTTTTTTTTTTTTTTTGCTTTTTTTTTGCAATTTTTTTTCCCATTTTTCTGGGGGGGGGTCTCTTTTTTCTTCTTTTTTTATTAACTGTTTTACATATATTTCTTTTTTACTTTTTTTTCCTTTTTTCATACACAATTTTAACAATACAATAAACACCAAACAACTTTGACAATCACAATACGTCAAAGGTACTACAACAGAGACACTGAAGCACAAGTGAGTTTGAGGATAATCGAGGAGAACTGTAGAAGGAAGCTTGACTGATTCGGTCGATACAGACACCATATCCAACACAATCACGGCACTGGCTTTCAAATGTGGAAACGAGAAGCTGGACTTCTGGAGGCTTTTCAGCTCAGTCTTTACATTCAGACCAGGATCTGGCTCACTATACTCTATATTGAGAATAGTACTGGTGGATCTTTCATTACCAGTGATTGTACTGGTGGATCTTCTATTGTCAACCGCAGGTCCAGTGACCTACTGGTGGCTATTTGACCGTCAGGCAATGAACTTGCAACTCTCCAGCTACAGGTCCAATGAATGAATCATCGATCAACGCCACTGCCACCTGGTGATCCCAGCCGAAGACAAAGCACAGTTGTCAAGGAGCATACGAGGCTTCTCTCCGAAGTCTCTCCTCCAGCTCTAGTCCATAACAGGGGTGTTCCCATAGCGTATACTTCATGTACGACGTATACTCTCAAACATGTTTTAGACACATTATGTATACAATCACATACACATGTTGTGCATAGTGGATTGCTGAGAGTTTACCCCTAGAAAAATTGATTGGAACATCACTGGTCCCCAATACTGTAGTTAAGTCTCACTTCATTTTCACAACAGTGCTTCAGTGCTTTAAGCAGTCCATAAGACAGATTCACATTTACAAATATATTTTTACCGTGTAAAGGTATTATACTTCACTAACTGTATTTAATATACACATGCATATAATATATAAAATCCACTAAATGTTTTCGTGAGTGATACATTTTCCCACTCAGATTTTTAAATACCTTTTTAACATTCAATGGTTTTAAGTTGTAGTTTAGATGCTCAATACGTTTTTTTTTTTTTTCACACAACATTGCATGTTTTAAATTTCTGAAGTTCAGAAAAACATTTAAAGAATTGTCTTTGCTGTACATTTTAAATATGATATAGCAATTAGGATTACTATTAACGTACTAGTACTGTGTAGAGCTTACTCCACATTTATTTCTATTTCTGAAGAAAAAATCACTACTTGATTTAGTTTTCCTTTCGCTGGAATACAATTTAAAATACATTTCATATAAAAGGAAAGAAATTTACGGAAGAAAGAGAAAGAGTCAAGCAAGCTCATTGAAAAAGAATTTGATGCAAAATCCTCTTTCAACAGCATTATTAATTTATAGCAACATTTGCCTCTTAGTCAAAACCCTCAACAATTTAGAATACTCAGAAATCTTGAGACAGTTGTATTCCAGAGAAGGAAATTGAAATTTCAAAATGAGACTTGTTTCGCCAAAAAGGGAAACAAGCGAGTTACTAGTTAGAGCAAAATAAGAACTTTCCATCTCAAATAAAAATTGTTAAAATAATTAATAGCAAACTATTTCTTGGATTTTTATTTTTATTTTTTTTCTATTTTTTATTTGTATATATATTTTTTCTTTTTTCTTTTCATTCAGTTTTTAACAATACAATTTTTACATCTGCATACATTTTTTAGCAGAAATGCTTTTGGCTTCCATTTACTATACTTAACGTTTAAGATGGAAAGTTACAGTAATGAGCAATGCATAATTTTTAATGGATACTTCATAAGCATCTATCCATACACATAAACAAAAACATAAAATAAAAATTAATTTCTCAAAATTAAACAGATTTAAAACAATAAAAAACCCTCCATCCTGAAGGAGAAAATATTTACAAGTTAGCTTTTTTTTAAATGTGTGCATTTTCCAGTTATTAAAATAACAGTGTGATTAGTTTTCACAACAGAAGATAACAAAAATAAAATTAATTAAAAAAATAACCCTTCATCTGAAGGAGAAAATATTTACTTTTTTTTTTTTAATGTGTGCATTTTCCAGAAATTAAAATAACAGTGTGATTAGTTTTAACAACGGAAGATAAAAAAAAATAACAATTAAAAAAAAATAACCCTTCATCTGAAGGAGAAAATATTTATATATATTTTTTTAATGTGTGCATTTTTTCAGTAATTGAAATAACGCAAGATAACAACAAAATCATTATCGCCAGTTGATACCAAACCAGCATCATATGCATTTCTTTTTATGTTTCAATGAATTTTCAAGCATTTTGTATGAAAATAAATTCACTATTCAAGCGGAAAATAAAAACCAAAACCTCACAAGTTGCTAACAACTAATAAGGTCCTTAGGAAAAATAATTTTCAAGTTAAAAAAAAAAAAACTTTTAGAAGTGGCGTTAAAGTAAAGGAACTGCACTAATGGGGAAACTAGTAGTAGTAGGCCTTATATGCTCCATAACCATAAGTGGGATTTAAATAAGCAAATTTCGCACTACTGTTCTTTCTCAGTATGTTTTTTTCGTTTAGATCAGCTATATAAATAAAACCGAGATTACATGTGTGTATGTTCCCTACACAAATCCAGTTCACATCGGATCTCAACCAAATTTGGCAGGGAGGTACTTGAGAACCTGAGAAGGAACGTAGGGAGGTTTTCAAACACTAAAAAGGTAGCGAACCGTTTGAATTTGAATTTTAGGACCTGAAGATGGCATTAAAAGCCTCTTCGTACCCGAAATAATTATCCCATTTCCTTGATTTAGGTCCGAGCTCAATTTAAATTAGCATGGATAAAAATCACTTTTGATCTGTTACCATTTTTTTTCCCTCGACTATGAACAGTTGAATTCTTGCTTTTTACTTTGAAGTAAAACACTTTCCCTTTTGATTATTATTTGGCCATTTATATTCTTTTTCTTGGAATTCCTGTAGATGATAATCAAGGACTGTAGTTGTGTTATTAGAGAGTTGCGTTTAATTTACTTGGGAATTTCAGATTTGCCATTAACGAGATTTAAGAATCATTATTTTGACGGGAAATTTTAGGGTTTTTTTTTTTGTTATTTAAGCATAATTGTTGAACACAAATCACCTCACGTAACTTTTATTTTCGAAGTAGACTGTGCATAGCCAGGCAACGCAGCCATTATATATATATATATATATATATATATATATATATATATATATATATATGTTTAATATTTGAAATTCTGTTTGCTTAATTTTTTATTTACTTGGCTTTTTAGTTTTGCTGCATTGCGCATCTATGGGCTCTTGTGTGGTCTTTTCAATATTTTTCACTTTTATTATCTATATATATACATATATATATAAAGGCCTGCAAAGCACGTTTAAGGTACAGAAAACAGGAAAGATGATATACCGGGGAAAAACAAAATCTCAACAAATACATATATATATACATACAGTGGAAAACTCTTTCAAAATGTAAGCTACAAGACATTCTAATATCGAAACTTTTCATTCTTAGATGCTTCTTTCAACTGCTACGATATGGTTGGCAAGTGTTAGGGGCTTCCACTGTGAATACATTCTGTTTCTGCCTTGCTGCAGCAGTTTAGGATGCAACAGATCAGGTTATTTCCAGATATGTTTTTTTTTTGTTCAATAATATTCCAGATTTTAGACACAATGATTGATTTTGCCTCCCTTTTTCATAAAAATAATATTCCCAACAACTGCAGGCTTTCTAGTTTCTCATTGACCCCCCCCCCCCCGTAATAAAATTTGATGTTCCACTATCCACCAAACCACATTGGCACCTCCATCTCAGCAACTGGCTGAAGTACCAACCAGGCAAAGTACTAAACAGTGACTCAATGGCCAAAAACTTAGAGACACCCGATATTCAACCGCGATCTCATTCCTAAAGCCTTACTGCTTTCATAAACTTAGAGACACCCGATATTCAACCGCGATCTCATTCCTATAGTCTTACTGCTTTCCATAAACTTAGAGACACCCGATATTCAACCGCGATCTCATTCCTATAGCCTTACTGCTTTCCATAAACTTAGAGACACTCGATATTCAACCGAGATCTCATTCCTATAGTCTTACTGCTTTCCATAAACTTAGAGACACCCGATATTCAACCGCGATCTCATTCCTATAGCCTTACTGCTTTCCATAAACTTAGAGACACTCGATATTCAACCGCGATCTCATTCCTATAGCCTTACTGCTTTCCATAAACTTAGAGACACCCGATATTCAACCGCGATCTCATTTCTATAGTCTTACTGCTTTCCATAAACTTAGAGACACCCGATATTCAACCGCGATCTCATTCCTATAGCCTTACTGCTTTCCATAAACTTAGAGACACTCGATATTCAACCGAGATCTCATTCCTACAGTCTTACTGCTTTCCATAAACTTAGAGACACCCGATATTCAACCGCGATCTCATTCCTATAGCCTTACTGCTTTCTATAAACTTGGAGACACCCGATACTCAACCTCAATCTCATTCCCATAGCCTTACTGCTTTCTGTTTAAGCAATACAAGTTATCAGACAATGTGCTCCGTGCCTTGTGGAGTCCATGCCACTAAGAATGGGTGTCTAATTTTTTGGCCACTGAGTGTATCAATACGTTTCATTTGCAGCTTCAGATTTTTCTGACATAATGGGGCACCAATGAATGAACAATGTACACGATGAATAAATACAACAATTAAATAAGGCGCAAAGAGAAAGCAGTCCTTCAATCGACTCGGAATTCTTTTCCCATTTGTTTTGGAAACGCGAGCACAAGTGTGTGACGAAAAAGTTTTTTACCCCAAATTTTGAACAGTGCCGAAAAGTTGCCTCGTATAGCTTTCAAGCATGAATACCCATTTCTGATTTAAAAGAACTATAAATTAAGAAACCGAAAAAATTAAAGAAATATTGTTATATGAATGGCACTAGAGGCAACTGAAGGTAAAGAATTTTTAGAAAACATACTAACAATAACCTATGGATACTTTTCCACGCTGCTGGAACTAAGGATTCCACTTTGTTATTTTGAAAAGTACATATTGAACAAATGGTGAAATGAACAAATTTCGTGCAATGAACAGCCCCAAAAGCAACTGAAGATGTCAACTACGATCAGCAAAATTTTGCATGCATAGGGTAAGATGACCCCTTTTGGACCACTGCCTCAATGGGACTGTTGAAATTGAGCGATGTCTTGCCAACTCTAGTCGCCTCTTGGCGGACTTTCGCTGCTTGACGGCCGTCAATGATCGTTTTTTTCGGTACGCTGCACTATCGTTGCATAACACCCCATGTTGCATGTTGCATCAATGGTAAGGCAACCATTTAGGCATTCAGGCTATGCATATTCAATCATAACCTGAAGTTCTTTAATCTAGTTGAAAAGTACCAAGATCAGTTGGCCGATGTGTTATCAAAGTACTATAAATGGTATTTATAAGGCACCACAGCAATGTATTTACATATGAGCTGAAGATTCATGGTGACTAGGTAGTAAAACCTGTAAAGTTGACCACCTTTGTATGTTGACCACCTCTCTAAGTTGACCGCTATTTTCAGGCACAGAATTAGATCTATACCATGTAATTCAACCTCTAAGTTGACCACTAAAATAGTGCACCGCAAGTGGTCAACTTACACAGGTTTCACTGTATAAATTCTTCTTCGCCTGTAGCTGGCCAAGACTGTCTCTCCAAGGCTTCCACACTACCCCTACCCTGTGCATGTTGACCGCCTCTCTAAGTTGGCCACTATTTTCAGGCCCAGAATTAGATCTATACCATGTAAAGCAACCTCTAAGTTGACCACTCAAGTAGTGCACCGCATGTGGTCAACTTATACAGGTTTCACTGTATAAATTCTTCTTCGCCTGTAGCTGGCCAAGATTGTCTCTACAAGGCCTCCACGCCTACCCCTACCCTGTGCAATGGCCCTCCATGGTTGGTTAACTTTTAGTCCACTTCTACCCCTTCAAGCCATCTGACTGGGGTACTCCTTCGAGATTTCCTTCAATGTTGGACAATCTTTTTGTTACAATCTTCTTGTAAGCAACACATCTTCACATCGAAATATGTGGCCAAACCACCTAATGCAAGACACCTCGCTAGGTATGAATAGCTGAACAACAAATGACATGTTTTCCTTCATTAGACCGATGTTTTTTCCTAATTAGACGGACCAATTTAAGAATATGATAATAAAGTAAGTTTCTAAGTTTTTTTGCCTCAGAAGATGATATTGACACAACTTAAATGAACCACATCAAGAATTTTTATCAAGCAGATTTCCTTAAACCTGGTTTTGCTTTCAAACTCTTTCTTTTTTTGGGGGGGGGAGAGGGGGAGTTATAGCTTGGTCAAATAAAATTTCTTAATTTTTTAACTTGACAAAACCTAGTTTCTTTCAAACTTGACTTGTCGACCGATCATTTCGTTACTTACGGTTGTGCTCATTTCGATGTTTCTTAATTTTAGAAGATCTCAAAAGGGGAAAAATAATGTCGCTGAATGGATGAAATGATGGAAAGAGCCTTTTTGCTTGCAGGAACAGTGATGCTGCGATCATTTGGTAGTGCCAATGATGTAATACCTAAACCTTACCCAGTAACTCCACGATGTCAACATGAATGCTCTAGAAAATGAACAGCCAGTTGAAAAACACTTCTTTCTTTACGTAACAAAAATTATTTCGTCAATCATTTGGACACAGGGGTGTTCCAATCAGGACATGCATGGTTTTACTTTCCCGGCTGTCCGAGCAAATAACCTATCGCACAGATCCGATTTCCAGTTTGAAAGTGGAAATGCGAGAAAGTCATGAAATTCAATTTTTTCCCGTAAGCAGAGGCAGTTGAAAACAAATGCAACCAGAATACTTAATGTAGCCAAAGTGGACATTTACATTGCCCAAAATCTCTAAAAGATATTAGTATTTAAGGATTTAATTGAACATCTTGTACTTTCATGCAACAGTACACCAATGAAATCTACCATCAGGGTTGGTACAAAAACCGCTTTTTTTTTTGAGAAAAAACTAAAGTCTTTTTGGTTTAAACCTGGGTTTATTTGGTTTAAACACTATTAGTAAAAAAAAAAACAATTTTATTTTAGGAAAATCATGAGGATTTTTTAAATTAATTGTCAAAGAATGTTTAATATTTATATTTGTATCTAATTTCTTCGAAATTAATTAAATAATTAAGATTAAAGCTTACAATATCATTCCTCAAACTTAAGAGATTGCTATCGGAAAAATTATTGTTTGAAAATCTTTAACTATTATAAAAAATACAATACGTAAGTGGGTCTTGGTACAAATAATCAAAGAAATAATTTACTGTGATAGTTCAGACATTATTAATAACAAATAGCCAAGAATAAATTTTTGAAAATTAATTTCCTCATAATCATAGCTATCTACTGTAAATAAAAAAATAAAAGTAAAATTAAATTCGCGCATTCTTAGGCATGGAAAGTATTTTGCAGTATCTACAAATGAATCACGAGTCTGATGTAAATTATACAACTTTAAAAATCAAAAGAACAATGCATATTTTGTTCAAGGATTTAAAAAAAAGTTACAAATAGTATAATTTATTTAACTAATGTATCAGTGACAACAATTATAGAACATTGATGACATTATGTCTCCTGGTTTAATACATTTAGAAATATAATTTTTTTATCAAAGGGAAAAAAATCATTTTAATTAACAGCCTCAGTACTAACTTAAATGAAACTCATGAAAAATTAATGTTCATTGATTCTTGTACCATTCACACATGAGACTTCTTTTGTTATATTGGGATCAAAAAATTTCTTTGAAAGGTTAAAATTTGGCTACATGGATATTTTCAGTTTTTGTAATTTTATTTAATTTCTTTTCTTGCTCTGACTGCATGTCTATCAGGGATGCAAAAAGTGTGCAGGTATCAGAGCAATTTTACGCCTACTCTACTTGCATTACCTTAAAAATTATAAGTCTCTAAATTTATTAAATCTGTAATTTATCTATAAAGCTTTGCTAGTTACTTTGCACTAATTTGATTTCAGTCTTTGCAATCATATGTAAAATTTATGAAAACATTTGGTCAAAAATGACGAAATTTTTCAAAAAAAAAAACATATGTTTGTTTTCAAAAACCACTTGGTTTAAAGCAACATTGTTTAAGGCACATTTAATGGATTAGCGGCAATTGTAGATAAAGTTGTGTCAAGGATTTATCAAGGACGGAAAGTCTGACTAGTGGGCGGACTGACTGACTGAGACTGACTGACTGACTGAGACTGACTGACTGAATGACTGACAGACTCAGACTGACTGACAGACTCAGACTGACTGACTGAGACGGACTAACTGAATGACTGAGAGACTGACTGACTAAAACTGACTGACTGACTGAGACTGAGTGACTGACTGACTGAGACTGAGTGACTGACTGACTTACTGACTGACTGTGACTGACTGACTGTGACTGACTGACTGACTGACTGAGACTGACTGACTGACTGACTGAGACTGACTGACTGACTGAGACTGATTGACTGACTGAGACTGACTGACTGACTGAGACTGACTGACTGACTGACTGAGACTGATTGACAGACTGAGACGGACTGACCTTCACTGCAATGGACATAGAACTAAAAAGTTGCATCAAGGGGGGAAACCAAATTAGACGGGTCAAAAAACCCATTTTTTTTTTAATGTCATGGAATGTTAATAGAAATATTCAAGAACATGTTGCCAAAATTTCAATTCAGATTTCCGTTTACTTCCAATGCTATGAGCACTTAAAAAACTGAAGATGCGAAAATGTTCAAAGCAGTTTTTTTTTACAATCGCGTATTTCTCGAAAGTAAGAGACACTGACAATTCTGATGATACCCAGTAACAGATCGGATGAGGAAAGGATGAGTCACATGGGCTGATTTCTCCTTTTCTCTTCCAAATGTGCAAAAGTTCTTTAACTTTAGAACTAAAGCCATATTTAATCCAAATGAACAGGAAGCACCAGCTGACCTGTCTGTTCCTAACCTTCCAAAACTGCCTTATAAATATCAGCTGGCTCATGAAATCTACTCTGGTAAACACAGGGCTGCATCTTATTCATGGGAGACAGCAACATCAGTTTTACCCACCTAAAATTCTCGTTATTTAAACCCAGATTTTTTACTTTCTGTTACTGGACCCCTTGTCTGTTACTGGGGCCGTTACACAACATATCAAAATATCGGATATTTTCAAACCCTGTTCATTCACGAATCTGTGACGTTATAGGCTCCTTTTTGTTCCCATGTCCGCCACGGGAAAGTCGGGGACCTAACTTTCTGTCCTTGATAAAACCTTGATAAATCCTTGACACAACCTTATCCATGACTGCCGCAAATTCCATTAAATGTGCCTAACAAATCTTCTATTTGATATTGAATGGCAGATCTCAATCGTGTATGCTCACACGAAAGTACAAGATGCTCAATTAAATCCTTAAACACTAATTTCTTTTGCAGCTTTTGCACAGTGTAAAAGTCTACTTTGGCTACATGAAGTGTTCTGGTTGCATTTGTTTTCAACTGCCATTGCTTACGAGGAAAAATTGAAGTCCATCACTTTCTCGCATTTCCACGTTCGACTGGAAACCAGATCTGTGCGATAGGTTATTTGCTCGGGCAGCTGGGAAAGTAAAACCATGCATGTCCCGATTGGAACACCCCCGTGTCCAAATGATTGACGAAATAATTTTTGTTACGTGAAGAAAGAAGAAGTGTTTTTCAACTGGCTGTTCATTTTCTAGAGCATTCATGTAGACATCAGGGAGTTATTGGGTAAGGTTTAGGTATATCATTGGTACTACCAAATGATCGCAGCATCACTGTTCCTGCAAGCAAAAGGCTCTTACCATCATTTCATCCATCCAGTAACATCATTTTCCACCTTTTGGAATCTTTTAAAACTAAGAAACATCGAATTGAGCACAACCGTAAGTGACGAAATGATCGGTCGACAAGTAAAGTTTGAAAGAAACTAGGCTTTGTCAAGTTAAAAAATTAAGAAATTTTATTTGACCAAGCTATAACTACCCCTCCCCCCCCCCCCCAAAAAAAAAGAAAGAGTTTGAAAGCAAAACCAGGTTTAAGGAAATCTGCTTGATAAAATTCTCGATGTGGTTCATTTAAGTAACGTCATTATCGTATTCTAAGACAAAAACTTGGGAATTTATTTTATCATATCCTAATTGGACCATCCAAGTAGGATAAAACAATGGTCCATTAAAGAAAAACACACCATTTTTTTATGATGCTATCTATACCTAGTTACTACTGAGGCAACTCCTTTAACGTGCATGGGTCGTGATAGGCATCAACTAAACTCCAATCCTGGTGCAGTATTTGGGTGGGTTAGATTTTTAATTTAAACTTTCACAAAAAGTGAAAGAACCATTTAATAAAAAAGAAAAAAAAATCATTAAAAATACATTTTTGCATCATGCAGAATCAATCCTTTTTCGATGTAAACATTGCATCACGTTGGGACATCATTCGTGCGATCGGTCGAGATAACTCAGTCAAATGAATGAACTTTTGGGTGAACCGAGTCACCAGTTCATTGTATCTTATAACCGCGAGAGTTTTTTTTTAGATTGAGTTACTTTTTGATTGGCAACACATCTTTAACTTTCTTGCATTGGCAACACATCTTGTGTTTTGCATATTCTTAATTCAAAAGCCATGTGAAGACTTTAAATACTTTGGGCGATCTTTTTCGCTCTCTCTCTCACCTCTCGTAGCCGTTATGTGTTGCATGTTGTAATTTGTCGTTGTTTGTGATGTCTGCCAGTGCTCTTTACTCCTGACAGGTCGCGATAGTCTTCAACGTGATGTTAATTTAAACGTTCTAAAATGCCTTTAGGCTTATTTTGTATGTACGAAGATGCCTTATATTCCATGGAACCAGCATGCTCGTCAATTGAACTTTGTTTCGTTGTATCCTAGCGGCTAAAATATTAATTTTTCAAAATGTTTTTTAAATATTAATAAGGATGGTGTTCTACAACTTCAGCTATCTCTAAAGATTTTCCTTAAGGAAAACAGCTCCTCGTGTTTTTTTTATTTTCTTCAACTTCAGGCTGAGGACATGTTTTGCAGGTTCACTTCTACTAGCGGTGTAGTCATTCTAATCCCACTACACTTAATGCTCACAGAGTGTCTGCCAGACTTGGGGTTAATAGACTCGGTTTAGATGCTGCTGTCCCAATAGTGTCAGTGGTCCGATAGCGGTCGTCTTCCCCCACGCACGCGAAAATTTTGTCGACCTCGGTCGACGTCTTCGGTCGCCCCCGAGGCGGTCCATTACGTGAAATTCGTTCACTTGACCATTTTTCCAATACGTATTTTTCAAAATAACAAATTAGGAATCCTTAGTTCCAGCAGCGTAGAAAAGTATCCACATGTTGCTGATGGTACGTGTGCGAAAAGTTATATTGGTCCAGGTCGATCCAAAAGACCCACCCCCCTTTATCTGGACCAAATGCCCCCCAACCGGACTTAACGTTCCAGCGTCCGGACCAAATGCCCCCCTTCCCCCGTCCGGACCAAATGCTAAAAGAGAGTCCGTGTCGATTGAAGGAATCCCCCGCGGAGCAGGTAGGGAAGCATCACTTACTTACCTGCTCCGGACAAGGCGGGGGCCCCGGGCGGCGGCCCGCTGCCGCGGACGCCTGCTGGGGGGCGGCAGTCGAGGGCGGTGCGGCACCGAGCCGGCGGGCGCCTGGTACCGCTCGACCGGCCGCCTCACTCGCCGGTCGGAGACCGGCGCGAACTGCGGCACTGGCGGCGGTATCAGGCGCTGACGCCGGCGCGGAGCCACCGCGCCCCCGTCTCCAACGCCCACGCCAGCAGGACGCCGGGCGACAGGCAGGGCGAAATTGTCCGAGTACCCGGCCATGTCCGGGTCGACGTCCTCCTCGGGTGGCGGCGATGGGGACGTCAGCCGCTGCACGCGGCGGCGCTTCCGGCAGGGGATGCTGGAGGAGGAGGAGCGGGAGGAGGAGGAGCGGGAGGAGGAGGAGCTGGTGTCCCTGTTCCAGGTGCGCAGCGCCAGGAGGGGATCCACTGATGATGAGGACGATGAGGCCTCATCCCCGTCGACATCTGCGGAAGAGAAAGAAAATCATCAAAATCCAGTTTCCACGGCAACGGAGATGTTATCTCTTCATATTAAAGCAAGTAACTAAAATTTAAAATTTTAAACACTCCGACTGTTCCGCAACAGCAGAATTGAGAGCGAAAATTGAAAATTCTTTTAAAAGTCTATACTATTAAAAATCAATGACAAGTATTATATTTGTTAACAAATAGAAACTGGCAACATAAAAATTTTTAAATCATTGCTTTTAATATCTTTATCGGCAAAAGCAATGAATTCGGTTACTCATCGCTGATAAAGGCAAAGGCTTTTTTTTTTCTGAAAGAGCATGCTTAAAAACATAGGATCTGACCATTTTTTAAATAATTTATTAAGGTTTAATATTTTTAAAAAATGACTTAAATCGGTGCGCTTTCATTGTTTACACTTCTGCCGATGACATCACAAATGATGAAATGCCATTCAGTGTTGCCAGAGCAAAATATCTAATTCGCATCTTCACTCACCTGTATTGGCACCAATATGGTTGATAGTAAGCATAGAGCGCAATTTTTATTCGCTGCTTGATTATCATAACGTGGAAACGTAGCAGAAAGCTAAGCCAAAATGGATCATTTGTGACGTCATAAAGGCCACGCCTTGTTTGAAGAATCGGACATTTGAAAAAAGTAATTTAAAAAAAAAACTGTTGGGAAAATGAAAGTATTTTCTGGGTTCATGTCATTTTTTTTTTTGCTCATTCTATCCATTTCAATGACTGAAAGTAGTACTTTTGACTGAAGGAAACCACCCCGTTGTTATAAAATGCCTATCCCAAGGAAGAAAATTGGTTCCTGTCCATATTCCTATGCACTATATGGAGTTCTACACTCCGCTGGCATGGGGGGGATGACTAGAAATGGGTGCCAACATTTGAGGAAAAAGTGAAACTTTTTAATGATTGATTGAAAAAACTAAAAACAGGAGAAAATGGTAGAAAACGGGAAATCTAGTGATGGATGCAAAAACAGGAGTCTCCTGTTAAAAACAGCAGAGTTAGCAAGTATGGTATTGAGAGAGTTCAACAGTATATACATAAAATCAACCCGAGAATATTCAGATGTTACTGAAAATGAAGAGTTGCCTCAACTTACCAGGAAGGGGGACTTGCCTCAACCTCTCCCTTTCATCCAGGCGTGCCCTCAGGTCGGCATTCTCCTGCTCGATCCGGGCAAGTTCTGTCGAGAAAAGAAAATTATCAGACCCCCGAGATCGTATAGAACACTTGCAAACACACCCAGCGTTGCCTGGGTCAGTAATAACATTGAGAAAAATTTCATTATTTACTTTATTTTTAGCCGTTCACCCGCAATAATAAGACACCGAAGCATTAAAAAACTATTTTAAGTAGGGGAGCGTGGGGTAAAGTGAAATAGTGAAGCTCTACCCATCTGATAGTACTTTAACTATGTAGTACCACATGTAGTCTACTCCAGTCAGGAAAAAAATACCGCCGAAGATGAAAGTCGATGAAAGTCGTTGGTAATACAGACAATATTAAAAAATTGTTACTCATATTGTAATATTTTGTTGCAAGTCAAAAATTATTTTTGTTACTATAAAATGATAACGTTCTTGTTATTAGCATTTTAAATATCAATTGAGACCTCCTCATATTCAATGCAGTATTAGTTTAGTTAATATTAAGCTTATTTGTATTTTAAATGAATTTTACAATTAGTCCAGTACATGCGGGGAGAAGTGGATGGGGCACAGGGAAATAGTTTGTTTCATTTACTCATTCAATCCTTTAACATGAATCACTTATGTTTTTAATAATTAATTAATTCATTTGCGATCCTTCATTTATTAATTCACTAATTTATTTATTCATTCACTTATTTTCTTGTTCATTCCTTCTTTTCCTCGCTGATTTATTTTTCTTCATATACTACTTGATTTACTCAATTAATTGTTCGTTTATTGTATCATTATCTTATCATTTATTCATACAACATTTTATTTACTGATTCTTTTGATAAAAAATATGTGTTATAATCAAATACAAAATATTTTATGAGAAAAATATTTTATTTTTCACTTTGCCATATGAAAAAAAAAAGAGAAATTTTTCTTTTTTTTTAACGCTCAAATTTACTGCCAAAAATAAAAAATACTATTTCAACAAAAGTTTTATTATAAAATATAATGTTCATTCTTTGTGTACTGTAATTTTCAAAACAAATTTCGGGTTTGTTTATTTTGAAAAAACTCAGTCATCTTAGTCATTCCCTGCCCCACATTCCTCTACATTAGGCTGTTATTTTGGTAACCTCAAATTAAAATCAGTGACTCAACTGAACGCACTTTCAAATTATAAATTATTAAATTAACAGAATGGAAATATTTGAATTATGAAAAGTTAAAGTTAAATTATGCAATTTTTAATCACATAGTAATGGGTGAAAGTAAAATATGACCGTTTTCCCTGACATTCGTAAACCAGTTTCAAAGCACGTTCAGCTTTTCTATATTTTCCAGCATGGTTTTGCTTGGTGTTTAAATTTTAGTTTAACTTTGCTTTGTTTTCAATCTTGACACAATTCTTTAATAGTTTACAAAGCAATGGCAACAATGGAGGTCCTACATCAATGCCATGTTAAGCGACTGAATTTGTTTAGGTGCAAAAGAAAGTTTTCTTACGGGGAGTCTGTGGTCACTGGGGGGCGAACTTTCTGTAGCTTCATTCCTAGAAAAATTTTTAACAGCTATTGAAAAGCACAAAATGCTATACAGTAAGTTAGTCTCGTCAGGGTTTGCCTATGTATTTATGTTAATTGAGGAACAATAACGGGGAAAAAATTGAAAGTTTATAAAAAAAAGTGATAACAATCAACGAAGATGCTGATTACAATATCCGACTTTTTTAACGTGAGTTAACATACAAGTGTTCAAGGACTTCGTGATTCTGATAACATTGACCTTGATCACATTAAGCGGCGCCTACTGTATATGATATATCTATAGTAAAAAAACATACACACTTATATATTTTTTTTTTAATTCAATAAAAATAATGGAAAACCTTTGATTTAAAAAATCACTAGTTTTTAAATGAGTCGGGTAATAAAAGCCGAAAATCTTCCCACCCACAGCCGGGTTTGAACCCAAGACCCTAGGGTTGCTGGCTGAGAGCTTTGAGGACTGAGCTATTTGGTAAACAAAAGTTTGAGCTAATGATGCAACAAAAAATACCTCATGTTTATTATTGATTTAATTTCAATTTATTGCTGTTCACTTCTATCATTCATAGCATGATGTTATATATCCTGTAGCCTTCCTCAATGAAAGGACTATTCAACAGAAAAAGAATTTTTCTATTCGAACCAGTATTTCCAGAGATTAGCAAGTTCAAACAAACTCTTCCGCTTTACATTATTAGTATAGATTTTTCACTTGTTCAGGTCAAGTTATATCAGTTAATGGACAGGGAGCATGCTTGTATGTATTGCAAATTTTTTTTCTGCTGTACAGCCCATTCCAGTTTAGCCTTTAACACCTTTACTTTTGCTAATTTTCGTCCTGGATGCAAAAATGCTCAATATAAGGTGCAGAGCTAAGATATTAAAAGTTTGAAGCAAGAGAGAGAAAAAAATAGTAGTTCCCTCCAGAACTAAACAAGCCTACTTTCCTGTAAACCAATATCAACTTTCTAGTATCTGATCAATATTCTCAAAATTAGTTAAAATCGAAAATTATTTCAAACGTAACTTTTGAACATTTTAATCTGATTTCTAGAAATAAAATATACCTTGCTCACTGAAGAAAAAGATGCATAAAAAATTTTAAGAAACTAACAAATCAAGAAGTAGCACCTTTTAAACAAAGCAGCTAATACATTTTTTTTCATTAAAAAAATCTTTAATTGCTTGCAAAAAGAAAAAAAATGAATGAAAAATAATAAGCTCATTAAAAGAAATAAATTATGTCAAAAAAAATTGTTTTTCCCCTGTTTCCAAAATTAACTTTAATAATGAAAAAACGGATTTTCAAACTAAATAAAAAACTACAAAATATCAACTTAAAAGACATAATTTTCATTCCCCCCCCCCACCCCCCTGCCAAAAAATCGTCTGCTCAATCGTTATTTTTGTATTGCTACTTGTCTTTTGTTTGTCTATTCTTCGTTCAGTTATATTAATACTTTAGTTTCGTTAATATTTTTACAGTATTAAACTGTTTATTAATACTAATAAGATAGGTATAGAACTTATATTACATTTTAAGCTGAACATATATTTTTTACAGTATTAATATTATTTTCCCCTTAACCTCGACTTTTCCGGCATGCCGGAATGGACCGGGCAAGTGTTATTGAAAATCTAGTGACCCCCGAATTTCGTGGCACGTCGAATAATGCGGTAATCTGAGCGGGAAGGAAGATGAAACATTTGAGTGTGAGATCCACTTACGCTGGTCCCTGGCAGCCAGCTGCTCCTGGAGGTCCTTGATCAGGGTCTCATAAGACTCCAGTCGACTTTTACGGACCTTGAGAATGGGGTCGGATGGCCCTGAAAGTCAAAAGGAAAGGGTTCAAAACAGAACAGACAACCACCAAACATGGACATAGAGCAGGGTTCTAAAAGATCATGATATTTCTGAAAATATTCGATATTTTAATACCTAGCGGATATTTTTAATCAGCACAAACTAAATTAATAGTAAATGCACATCCTCAAATCACTCTTTACTTTACTAAATTGTTATTACAATATATAAACATAAAAGTGAGATTTCGTTCATTATTTATATCAAACATTTTCATCAATTTTATAATGGAGTTCATTTAGCATTAGCTGTTTTAGTTATTGTTCTTCTGTTAGCTACTTTTGCAGTTATATGATTTAGAAATGTATGCATTAGTCGGTGCGCAGTCATAAGATATTTTCTTTTTTCTGTCCAACGATTAATATTTAATCAGGCACTTTTAATCTAAATTAAAAATCTTAATTAAATACAAATCAAACTATCCAACATACCAAAATATCGGATATTTTCGAAAATATGATGTTTCTGAACCCTGGGTGGTACTGATGACAGTCATTTATTGTTGGATTATGTGCTGTCATGCGGTGAGGGAGGGGGAATAAGATAATGTCTCCAATTAACCGAGAACTCGGAATTCGTTCAACAGGTTGAAGATTCCTATCGCCTCCACTTCTAGAGATGCTCTTGTTCCGAACCAAGTTGAATGGGGGGAGAGAATGTTGCGGAAAATTAAAAATAGTCAATTTGCAATAACTCGAATCTAAAGGGACCGACGAAAAACTTCAGACTTATCGGAAGTTCGACTTACCACTCGTTTTGGTTTTCGACATTTTAATGTTAAAAATCATCGAATTATTTTTAATTAATATGTACATACAACAGACAAAATTATAGAACTTAAAAGTTTTTAAGCTCACTATGGCACAGTTTAATCAAAAATATCGAGAGAATAAACTCAAAAGCATGGTTTTGATTTTGATATTGCTGGAACCACTTGAATAGGGCTGATTCTACTTCAGGAAAGTCGCACATCTTCATTCATTTCGGATTCATGGATTCTACAGCTTTAGAAGTTTCTTTTTTTTTTTTTTTTTAATATCATTGACAGAGTTCTTGCCTAGACTCTTTAATAGTAAAGAAAACACACTCTGTCTCTCAGGAACTTATCAGCAAATGATCGAACTAAGGAAGGAAGGGGAATGTAGGTCTATAGCGCAGGAACTGCAAACGAAGATGAATTAATTTTTCTTACATAGTTTTTTGTTTGTTTGTTAGTTTTTTTTTTTTTCTTTTTCGTTCTTTCGAAATAAATTTGGAGCCATCTTTGAAAAAGCTTCAAGTTGAAGGAATTCATTTTGAGTTACCGTATTTTTCTGCATATTACCATTTGAGCAACTAAACTAAAAACGTGAAAAGGTAATTACTCTGAAGGCACAATCAAAATTAATCTGAAATATAATCTAAAATATAACGATTTCTTCTTGAAAACTGACCACCGATTACATGGAAAGGCTATTATCCGGTTTATAGCCGGAAACGGACATATCTATTAGTTTATAGGGATGTTGGTTGGTTTGTTTCAGACGTACACTTTTGCCTCTCTATTATTTAGCCTTAGTTTTTTAAAAATGAAAATTTGCTCTCAGCACCATTTTTTTGATGGCAAAAATTAATCTCGATCCGTGAATCCTGCTGTAAATATTGAGGTTCAATGCGTTGGTGATAAGGAAAAAAACACACAAACACAGATAATCCGTGGCAGCATATAATCCACACCTCATAAACTTTGCTTTTTTAGCAGATAATCTACGGATTATACGCAAGAAAATACGGTATTGAGAATAATTAGCGTGGAGTTAAAGACAAAGGGGTCGGAACTTGATAAAAACTTCGAGTTATAGTAATATTCGAGTTATCGCGAATTCACTGTATTTAGCCATAACATTCCTGTTTATTATTTTTGGAAAATTCTGTTTATTTAAGTGCAAAAGCAGAGAAAAGCAGGGGTGCTCATCCCCCTCCCCAAGTTCATATTGCGCAAAATTCCTCTCTCTCCCTCCATTTTTCCACAACCCTCTTTCCCTTATTTTTTAGCTCATTTTATTTATTTTTTTAATATTTTTTTTATTTATTTTTAATTATTATTATCATTATTGTTATTTTATTAGAAAAGTTCTGTTCTATGCTAATGACACACACACACAAACTAAATAAATAAATGAAATAAGTGCAAACAGAATAAAATAAAACAAAGTAATAAAATAAATATTATTAGTTAAGAAAATCAGTGAATTCAAATAATATATTTAGAAAAATAAATACCCCCCCCCCCCCCAAATTTTGATGGCGCAACTTGCAGCATAATCCCCCCCCCCCTGTGGGCATCTCTGGAGAAAAGGGACAGTGATCTATCAGGAAGAGGGAGGTCCAAACCCCTTTGAACACCCCCCCCCCATTAAAAAAATTTAGCCATTTACATACCTGCCCCATCCTCGTCCACTTCCCCTACCAAGTCTTCCACCGGATCGACTCGGCTCCTCTTGGGGGCTGGAGCTGAAAAAAGATAAAACAAAATAAGAATTACAAGTCAAAACAGGTAAAGTTGTTCAGAAATTAACGAACCTGTACTGGAGAGTGACCGAAAATACTAGCATATAAGTCAACCCCCTTACTTTTAAGAGAAAAATCGGGGGAAAAGTCGAAAACCCGCCTATAAGTCGAGTCTTCACTTTTGAAGAAAACGGGATCATTTTGCCGCAAATTTAGAATTTTTGAATTTAAACGCTAAAAAAGGAGGGAAAATGTAATGACCATCGTTATGTTAAAAAACGTCCGATTTTTGCTCTTTTGCATCAAAAGGACGTCGACTTTCGTGATCACGATTCTTGCAAAGGGTTCAATTTTGCTGTTACGATGGTTTTTACTGATTGCTCTTATTATAATTTCATATCAATAAAATTTTATGCTGTAGCCATATTATTTTTTTTTAAATGAGCAAAAATTCGTGAATTCGGCAATTCCTGCACTTTTTGCGTAGTCAGCCGTTTACTGTAATTATTTGTTCTTTATTTCATACTTAGACCATGTAAAATCATAGCGTATTTACTTCTTTATCGTCTGCCTTAAAGGAATGGACTAAAATCGGGAAAATGTTGACGTTTTCGAATGTTTTTCTAAGAAAAAATTGGCGAACATTTTCGGAAATTCTCTAACTTTAAACATCATTTTTGTAATAAATTTCTCGACTTATACGCAAGTATATACAGTGGAATAAATTGTTAATGAATGTTTAATAACACATTTGAACCTAATTCCTTTATGATTAATTAAATAACTAAAAGTAAAATCTCGTAATTTCCTTCCCTCATAAGTAAAGCTTTCTATAGGCGAAATATTGCTTGAAAATCTTTAACAACGAAAAAATTTAATAAATAGATTTTGTCACAAATGAATAATCAAAGAAACAATTCACTGTGAGAGTTAAGACATAATTATACAAAACCAAGAATAAAATCTTGTGTAACAATTTCCTCATAGTTATAGCTTTCCACAAAAAATATATAAATAAAAGTGAAATTAAAATCCAGTATTCTGAGCATAGAAAGCGCTTCGCAATATCTACAAATGAATCACAAGTCTGATGTACATTTCACAATTTTAATGACCAATGCATATTTTGTTGAATGATTTTAAAAAAAGTTACAGATCATCTAATAATTTACGTAATGTATCATAGCGAAGAATGATACGAACAGGACAAATGGGCTCTAAGGAAAAAAAAATTGTGTTTCATTGTAGACATTATTTCTCCTGTTTCTCACTAAAACTGTGCATGTATACATACAGAGGACAGAATTATATTCATCACTTCAATTAGAGAAAATTTTCAGTTTAAGTTTTAGCACATTTCATTTAATGTGTGTATGTACACATATGTGTTGACAATGTACAGAGGTGGCCAAAATTATAAGGACAGAAGAAAAAACCCCAAAACCTTGACTGCATTTGGTCAGAAAGTTCTGCTAGTTTTATGGCTCGAAACTAATGATAAAAGAAAGATTTTTAATTACTTTTATTGGAATTACATAGGAATCTCCTATTCATAGAATGAAGTTTGAATTTAAACATGCTTGTAATATGGACAAAATTATAAGGACAATTAGATTCGTGTGTACCAAAAATTAAAATTTGCTTGTTTTTTGTTTTGCATATTGCACTACATAAGGATATAAATGTTTAGTAAGCGACTGGGGAAGTCTCATTCTATCTTTAGTCATGTCGCTATGTACTAAATTTTGAGAATTTGAGAAAAGGAAAATGATTACAAGTCAGAAAGTCTGTTTCAGAAGGCAAAAACATCAGAAACTTTGTCATTCCATCCCTAAACTTCGAGGCCACCGATTACGCAGAGATTATTGCTTGGAGCTCGACAGAGTTATCTCCTCCACTTTTTCTTCGAAAAGTTACTAACAAAGACAATAACTTTCTCATTAAAACTGTAACTACATCAGACTTGTCTGTAAAATTGTTCCCCTGCCATTACGCATTCTGACGAAAGATGAGTGAAGATAGTGGCGGAGACTTCGCTTAAAAGTTTGCAAATTAAAATGAAGCGATGGCTACATAAGAGCAACATTGAAATCCAGAGATCAATTTATGCCAGAGTTTCCAAAAAAATGTGGATATAAATTAGGTTCAACAAGTATCACTTAAAACAATAAGACTTGTGCACTGGTTGGTAGAAATTTTGCATTGGTAGAAACATTTTATAATCTTCTATTACAGTCGAACTCACTTATAACAAGCGCAAAGGGGACCTTGATTATTGCTCAAAGTTGACCTTGATTATTGCTCAATGTTGACCTTGATTATTGCTCAAAGTTGACCTTGATTATTGCTAACAGTTGACCTTGATTAATGCTCCTCGTAAAAAGCGAGTGAGCTCCTGAAAAATACCATAAAAATTCCTCATGGTGGTTTTTTTTCTTCTTTCTTTTTAATCACTGTGTAGTACCTTTACCTAGCAGTACATGATGCATCGCTAACTTTGGTTGGCTTTATAATGGTAAAGAAAAGTGCAAAAAGGATAATCTGAGCTTGAAGTTAATATAAATTTTACGAATCACAAAAATATTGCTGGCGTTAAGCAGGGTTTGCTCGTTAAAAGCGAGTTTTGCTCCCATAGACTTAACATTGCCTCAGCCAAGTATTTCTGATTTCTTTGCTCGTTAAATCAGGGTTCGCTATAAGCGAGTTTGACTGTATCTGAAAATGGCTCATTACTATTAACAATGGGACTTCTTCAGGGTTAGATAGACGCTACCTTAAAAATAATGCCATTAATTAACACCATTACACTAACCCCCCAATGTACCATTACGCTAACTACCCAATGTATTGCACAAAGTATAAGAAAATTAGACACGTTATGAGCATCATTGTACAGTAAATTATTGCCCCCTCCCCCCACACCTAGTGGGGTTTTGGGGTACTCAAATGCATTTATTTCAAATTAAAAATTAATGTTTTATACATTTTTTTTTATCTTTATGACTGGGAGATTATTTAAGAGACTAGCCTAATCCCTCTGGTCTATGGGAAGGTATGCCACTTGCTAGCATAAACAATTTTAGGATAAATTGTATTTGTTTTGCAAAGCTGCCAACTTGGTAAGTCAACAACAAGAAATAGGTCAACAAACAAACAGGTCATTGGGTATGATAAGCATTTTTCTATTAAAACATGAAATAAGCATGATTGTAACAAAATCCAGGAAAAACGGTTCCCCGATATTCCCTGATTTAACTCCGAAAAAATCCCTGCTTTTACAATTGAGGCAGGGAGAAGCAAAGGGATGTGAGTGGATATTATAAAGCCAAACATAAATGAAGAGCTGTTTAATCTTACAACAAAATTAGCTGATTTACATACCCGCAGAAGCCTCCCGGATCCTCTTTCTCTTGTTCTTCTCAGCAAGAACTGAAAGCAGAAAAAAAAAAATTATAAGAATTACAACCTACAGTGAAACCTGTCTATAACTATTCTGTCTATAACAATAAACCTGTCTATAATACTACTTTATTGGTCCCAGCAAAATGGCAGCATAATTAATCAAACTGTCCATAACGATAACCTGTCTATAACAATATTTTTTTATGTCCCAACAGTAGGGTTGTGGTTATGGCCGGACAAAACCCATTTTGGTCATGCCACTGGCAAAAACCGGTTAAAAGCGGCCAAAACTGGATTCAACCAACATAGAGCTGACCAAAACTGTATTGTATAAAAGCACCCTAATATGCATTGTGTACACATACAGTTTGTATGCATAATATTGCAGATTTTATCAGGGTGGCGACAGGAACTATGAAAAAAGGTTCTCTGACTTTTCCCTGATTAAGTTCACCAAATTTCCCTGATTTACATTACCAATGATAATGGTTTTCTTTCTTTGCCCTACTTGAAATCCATTGTAGGTTTGTATAAAATGCAGTATTTTAAACGTTTTAAGTTGTGTAAAGTTGTTGAACTAAAGATATATTTTTAAAAAGATGCTACTTTTATAATAAAATGGTCGGGAAAAAACATATCAAATCAATTTTTTTGGAGAAAAAAAAACCTACAAAACAGTATAGTATTAATTTTTTCTACAATGGAAAGATTATAGAAAATTTAAAAAAAAAAAAAAAATACTGTACTATCAGAAACCACTTAGCATAAGAATTTTAAGAAACTATTAATATTTCTTAAAAACATATGGGTATTTATGATAGAACTAAAAAGTAATTGAAATTATTTTGAACTAAGTTTTCAAACAGTATAATAATTGTTGCAAGAATAACAAAAGTGAAAGATTAGAAGTAATGTAGTTATTCTTATACAACTTACTTGACATATTTATGTAAAACAGATGAAACCATCAAATCAAGAACATAGGATTTAATGAATGAATACAGCATATTAACAATAAAAAAATAAAGATGTCAGACCCCGAAGTGGTTTTTTGAGGGGAAAAAGTAGGAAATTAAGGAATCAAAAATTTAAAAAGTAGGAAAAGTAGGAAAAAAATCACTTAAAAAAGTGGGAAAAAATAGGAAGATTTAAGACTACACACACGTCAAGACGACTGACAATCATTAGTATGAAAAATAAACTGGTGGAAACAAAGATATTAATTACAAAAATATGAAAGTAAAATCCAAACAAAGAAACACCTTTCAACAATACAGTAATAAAAATTTTGAGTGTAAAAGAATAAAATGCAATATAGCGATTGCAAAAAAAAAATAATAATAATAATAAAACTACTATTTTGGAGCAATAAAACCATTTTTTAAAAGATTTGTTTTGTCAAAAACGAAATTCCTTTGAGCATCCATTTATCATTTCAAAATACTAGCACTTTCAGCTCCTGTTGTCGTAAACTATGATACAGAAGCAAAGCAAATATTAAATTAGTTTTAGTTAAAAATAATCAGCAGTTTGAATTCGAAAAAAAAGGAAAAGGACTGAAAATGCAGAATTAAAATAAATTTGTTTTTAAATATGGGACACAAAATTTGTAATAAAATAATTAAACTAAATAAATAACGAAATAAGTAAACTAAAGGGTTTGTACTATGTTATGTATTTTTAGCATTCAAAATACATTTTTGTTTCAGGCACGTCATTTATGGGGGTCAGTGGGGTCAATTCCCCCCCCCCCCTGGATTGGAAAATTAATGCTAAACTATACAAGTTTGTACGGTTTTTGTTGTTTTCAGATAAAATTTCCATTCAGTACACATCCTTCGCTAGCCACCTCCGGGGGGGGGGGAGTTATCAAAATGACGGGCCAGTTTTAATTTTAATCAAGCAATTAAAACGAATATTGTTTGAATGTATAGTAAGTTACCGCCCTATAGCCAGGGCTAAGGCAGAAATACATGAAATACACCGCCAGCTCAGTCAATTCATGCCGAGGACTGCAATTTTGTGCTTATTATCACTGATCAGCCCGGTATGGGAGTGACTGAGATGGAGGTGGAAAACCTCTTAAGGAATTGACTCCTCGGCTGGAAGTGACTGAACTAGCGGTGTATTTCATGTATTGTAGGTTCGATGATATTTACCTCCTTCTAGTTCCAAAATTTTGTCACGAAAAAAAAGGAAACATCCATGCACATGGTAAACATAACATTTTTATCAAAGACAAAGATCAGTTAATAATGTTTCTCTGTGCATATAAGGGAAGGCATGTAGTTTCTCTCAATCCTCACCATACAAAAATATTCATTTGGAAATTGTTCGCGAATTTGAGAGAGAGGGGGGAGCACCTGGCATCAAATGCCTGCTCTTTATCCCCCCTACCTTTGAACAGGCGTACTAAGTACAATAACTTACAGTAGATACGCCGCATCGGTATAATTGCGCACTCCGAAAAGAATAAGAGTCAGTCAAAAAAATTTTAAATGTTCAGAAATGCCACATTGCCATAAACACAGCACATGAAAATGATGAGCAACTCCTCGATATAGATGATATATCAGAGTAGAAAATACCCATTAAAAAGAAAAAAAATACATATTAGTTAGTAGCTCTACCTCCCCCCCCCCCCCCCCCCAAACTTTTAAAAATATGAAGAAATAAAAACAAAATATTGCGTTCAAATTGATTTCCGATTTTTCTCCAAAAATCGGGAACGTTTTGCCCATCCAGGTTTTGCTATGTTTTTTTTTTTTTTTTTTTGCAAATACACTCTTTGCAAGGAACGAAAATGAAATTTTATAAATTTTATAATCATGGAACAATAATCATACTTATGTACGAAAAAAGTTTCCGCGATTATTTTTGAAGTAGTCAGTTTTTGCGAATTTCTGTTATCTGTCGCTTTTATGTTGTATAAAATATGTATAGTATACAAGTTTTTCATTTTTTTCCTTCCTTATGTTCCTTTTAAGGTTTTACATTGCCTTTTTGTTTAAATTGAGATCCATTTCACTTGTAATCATACAAAAAATTGGCGAATAGGAAATTCGGTTTTTCCCGCATTTTTTTTGAACAGTCGGCCATTTACTTTACTTAAAGCTTCTAATTGATGGGTAAATAATAAATGATTGCATCAGAATGTGCCAGTATCTATTTTTTTTAGTTTCGTTAATACAGTAGGACTGAAGTCAGAGCGATAAAAAAAAAAGTCGATCATAAACGCCACAACGGCAAAAAACATCACGAAAATTTAATTTTTAAACACACAAACGCCGCGGCGTTCCTTCCAGAAATTACTGTAGTCATTCAATGAAAAGCTAAGGATCCGTGTGTTCCTTTTACTTTTCAAAATTAAAACATGCAGAAAATTATCGGTGCGGCATTGTAAAAATAAGAATCAATGCAAAATTAGAAGTGCTATACTAAAGAAAGAAAAAGTAGGAAAAAAAAGGAAAAAGTAGGAAAATAAGGAGAGAGCTCTAAAAAGTAGAAAAAAGTAGGAAAAATAGGAACTCTTCGGTGTCTGAGATGTTTACTTAAGTACACAAGTTAACTCCATTTCAAATGATTTCAAAATGCAACGAAAAAATCTTAGATTGCTTTTGTAACAAACAACTTTGAAATGCAACATTCATATACACAACTACCCACACACTTATGCCAGCACACAGACACAAACACATACCCCCTACACACAAACACACACGCCTACATACAGACACTTGGATTGCGAAAAACATAATTTGAATTCAAGATGTCAAAATTCAAATTAATTTTCCTTTCTTTTTATTTTTTACTAGCAGTACCCGCACAGCGATGCTCATGCTAAAATTTAATGGAAGTCCGTTGAATAAAAAAAACTGAAGCCCTCTCCCCCTCTGATGTGAAATGATCGTTTTTCTCTGTATAAAACGCGTACATACCTTTTCAAAAAAAAAAAAAAAAAAACTATTTAAATTTCTTATTAATTTAAAACTTTTCGTCAAATCATTAAATTAAATTTACAGTTGCTTTAAAACTCTGTTTAGCGAGTGAAGCGGTTTTTTACTGCAATTTAAAATATTTCGCCAAATAAACAAAAAAAAAAACGACATCAAATAATATCTTTCAAATGAGTACATTTACATTTCACTCCGATAAGAAACAAATCAAAAGTTTCTTTTCTTTCAAAACAAATCGCCAAAACAATGAATTGCATTAACTGTTGCCTTAAAACAATAATCCTAGACTGAACTGCTCAGCACCTAACGTGCCAAGCGACCACGCTACAGGAACCCAGTCCTTTTGCGAGTGGAGCGGATGTTTTTTCTTTGGCAATAATGAATGTTTCGCCCAACAAACAAAAAGGTGTAAAATCACATTAACAGTAGCCTTCAAATCTTTACATATTATGAACTGCATTGTCCGGTCTACCTTGAGAACAAAAACTGTGTCAAGTGACATATATTCAACAATTAATTAAAAGAATAACTTAATAATTTAAAGAATAACTTTAATAAAAGAAACAAAACACCATGCAAAATTACCCTTCCAAACAATGACGGCAGATATCAAAATATTAAGAAATTAAAATGCGAAAGATGGATTCAAAAAGCGTAACCATGGGAACACGAAAATAAAATAATTGACAACCTGAATCAAAATGACATATTTCGAAATTGATTTAAAAACGCTTGTAACTTTTTTTCCTTTGAAGATAGAAGCTAATTTTTTCGACCATAGGTCGAGAGAGATCTGGAGTAAAAAATTTTGCTTTTTCCGATGCTGTCAAAAAGAAAACTGTGGGACAATTCTTTCGCTTTTTATTGATAGATTTAATGAAGAAAGTATTGCCTATATTTCAGCTAGGCCTAAAAAAGTTCGAGCTAAAAACGCAAATTACTCCCGCCGTAATTAAGTTAGAGCATTGAAATAAATTATTTAGAACGCAGAAAATTCTGCCCTTTTTAACGATATATAATATTAATGTGTGCAAGTAATTTTTCACCCCTTTAATAGACAACAATAGGAAACTTACGTGAAATTTGGGCCTAAATTTGAATAAAAAAAGAACTATTTATCGGATTTTTTCGAACCATAGCCTATGTTACTCAGTAAGAAAGCACCTTTCATGTAGTGAAAGAATTTTTCAAATAGGTGCAGGGGTTCCGGAGATTACCTCGAACATATAAACACACAAAAATCCGCCCTCTCTCTGTATAATATTAGTAAAGATTTCACAGTCAGACCATGTAAAATCATAGCCGAATGTTTAAGTATTTACTTCTTTAGCTTCTTTGTTTACATAACGGCAGACCTTGTGGTAGCTGTTCATAACGTTCCACCGCTGCCCTGTAAATACCAACAACTCATAAAATTCACTCTGATAACACTGGATGGGTGCACCGTATTCATGAGCCACAGCAACATCCGTTTTATCCACCTAAAATTCTTATTTAAATCAAACTTAAGACTGTCCGTTATTGGACCCTTATCTGTTACTGGTACTGTTATCCTACTTGAAATCTTGTTTAAGAGAAGATTTTGCAATTCCCCTCCCCCTCGATCAAAAAAGAGGTTGTGTGCTAGGCTTCTCAATCCAATTAAAAGGGTGCATTTTGTGTTTGCAAAGATGTTTTTTCTTCTCTTTTCCCTTCCTTTTACAAAAAAGGAAGTACTGTATTCGCAAAAAAGTTTTCACTCAAAAATCAACCTTAATTTCCATTTTGCTCACCCCTGAATGAATGCTGAGTTTTTTTTTTTTTTTGACTCGACCACACCTGAATAAGTGCCCAAGAATGTATAGACACGCGAACTATCCATTTTGACGATTCCCGAGTTAATTACAACGAAGTTCCTCGTGACATCTGTATGTATGTGCATATGTATGTCGCATAACTCAAAAAAGTTATGTCCTAGAAAGTTGAAATTTGGTATATAGACTCCTAGTGGGGTCTAGTTGTGCACCTCCCCTTTTCGTTGCATTCGGGTGTTTCTAAACGGGTCTTTTGTCCCTTTTTGGGAGGAAAACATTGTTAATTTTGATGTAAACTCAAGTGATGTTACAATTCGGAGGACACTTGGTGATATATCGCCAGTCTTTTGGTTGCCAAGTTTTGTCGCCACTTGGCGACAAATTTAACGGTTTTTTTTTTTAATCTGGTTTTAATTTGGCCACTGTTGGTGATATTTAGAGAGTAAACTATTGAATCCCATTAAAACTGCCAATAATGGGAAAATGACATTAAATTGGAGTAAAAGGAAGTCATGTGATGCACACATCAGCTCATTTTCTTATACTCCAGGTGTACTAAAGTCATTATTTTTCTTAAAGTTTTAAATGTTGTTAAAAAATCTTTGAAAACATTTTAAGTCAAAGCAAATTATCCCTAAGTCAATCTTTGAGTAAGTGCTACTAACACTTTTCCCATCCAAGTTGGGGCTACTTTCAGAAAAGTAATATAAAAAAAAAACGGAACTTCTAAAAATGAGAAATTTGTACACACAAATAAGGCATTCAACTCTTTTAAGTAATGTACATTTTAAAGTATTCTGAGCAATGAAAACGAAAATGTTCTCACCTATGTTCTCCAAATCCTGCATGCTAATCACCTCAACATCTGGATTTGGGAGGTCGTACTAGATAAAGAAAAAGTTTTTAAGCAACAAAAAAAATCCAACACAGACACTTTCACACAATAAGACACAAAAAAAAAGTATTTTATGTAACAAACAAAGGTATTGGGGTGGGGGAGGGGTACCTCAGTTAGCACACTTCTGAGATGATACCCGAAATGAATTTTCAAGTTATAAAGAGTAGTACAAATCATGGTTGTTTGGTTTAAACCAAATGTTTTTTTTTCCATAAACCATGAGTTTTTTTTTCTTTTTTTTTTTTTTTTGAAAATTTTTTTTGCTTTTCCCTAAATTTTTTCATAAATTTTACATATTATTGCAAAGAATAAAATCTAATTAATGCAAAGTAACTAGCAAAGCTTTATAAATAAATTACAGGTGAAATAAATTTCGGTAGAAGGCAAAGATGTTGCCATTTTTGTTTCTTGAATATGAACAAATAAAATTTAAGCTTTTGTTTTAAAGGCTTTTCCTGTAATCGGGGAATTTAAAATGTTTTCTTTTAGGTTATTTTTCCGCAATCTGCCGCAAAATTTTGCTGTTTTTTTTTTCAAACCCGATTGTTGAACACACCTCACTAGACATAACTATTATTTTCGAGGTGCACGACACAGCTAGCAGCTAGTATACGTTAATTTCTAGAGCATCTAGTTATCAAGCTTAAAATAAAGACATCTTACCTTGCCATAAAATGCATCATAACGGGATTTTTTTCTTCCCTCGTTGAAGAAATCCTGAAAGAAAAAGGCATGAATAATCAGAATGAGTGAACGAGAGCAATGTTGAGTTTTTAACCCGATGAATTTTTACAAAAAAAAAGTGCCATTTGAAAACCCCATTGTTTTACCCGCTCTTGTTTTCTCAAATTCTTAGGAACTTTTGATTAAAATAAACTGAATTAAATACTTTCACAATTTAAACTCATTTACTCATCCGCTAAGGTCGCTAGATTAGCTGCCTTGAAGACTGAAAAATTATAAATCTATCGATACCTGGTTTCGTGGTTAGTTCACTGGTGTTTGGGAGAAGTAAGAATGATATACAGTGAAACCTGTGTAAGTTGACCACTTGGGGTGCAGTACTTCGGCGGTCAACTTAGACAGGTGGTCAACTTATAAAGGGGTTAATGTTTTTTTTTGTCATTTCTTGCAACATGTTTTCATTTTTTGACTAGTTGACACTTACTCTTTCTGTTCAACTCACTTTCAATGTTTAACATTACTTTGAAACAAAAATGTAAAATGTTATTCAAATACTTTTAGAGATAATTTTCCCAGAATGATGCATAATGTGTCATGCAATTTTAAAATTTCATTTAATTGATCAAAAAAAAAATGTTACATCTTATTGTCTATGAAAAGTTACTTGTTTGATATTAATAGTTCCTAAAAATTCATAGCTATTCAAAAATAACAAATTTTTCGCCTTTTTTTTATCATATACATTTATAACCATGATGATCTATTGTTCAACAAAATAATTCCTTATTGAAGTTTGGCGCATTTATTAAACACTAGTTTTAGTAATTTCCATATGTGTCAGCTAATTTTCTTTGGATTTCTCCCATTTCAATTAATTTTAATATTTCATACTTTTTATAAATCTCAAGTTCAACTAACTTTCTTTTTGAAAGGCATTTTAAGTAAAACTATAACACAAAGAACAACAAGATGGACTTTCATAGTTCAAAAAGGCAGTTGAAAATGAAAATGTCCTATCTCTTAATTCCTTGCACCAGAAATACTGCAATGCAAGTAACTTTACTCTTTAGCACAATTCCAGTGTTGCCACAAAATATTGAAACTGGAAAAAATTACTTTGTACTTTTCTACTGACACATGTTTTCATTGAGCAGAGTACAAAAGGCAATCTCGAATAGAAGAAAAGAAAAACAAGTTTGGAGAAGAAAAGGGTTCTTAATAGTTTTCCTACGTTGTTAAATTCACAAGGAGGTTTAGTTATGCTGTTGTTTTATTTAGTTGGTAAAATGCTGGTCTGGCATCGAAAATATTCTTGGAAAGTTATAAAATAAATAATAATATGAAATAAAAAAAATTGCTACATTAAGTTTTAAAAAATAAACCAATTGGTCAACTTACAAAGGGTTTTTTACAATACTCCAAACCAAATTTGGTGTACATCAGTGGTCAAGATAGACAGGTGGTCAAGATAGAGAGGTGGTCAAGTTACAGAGGTTTTCCCTCATTATATAAGATAGGATAATTCCGTTCCTGACAAAAGCGGTCAACATAGACAGGTGGTCAACTTACAAAGGTGGTCAACTTTACAGGTTTTACTGTACTTACATACATACTCTCAATTCTTAATACAGTGAAATTCCGTTACAACGAATACCGATGCAACGAAATTTCCGTTTCAACGAAATAAATTTTCTGTCCCGATTTAATATCCAATACATTGTTCGAATTCTGTCACAACGAACAAAATTTGCGGTCTCTTAAAGTTCATTGTAACGAAATTTCACTGTATTATATAGGGAAGTTGGGGTTTTTTTGGTTATAATTTATATTTTATTAAACAATTTGAAAACTAATCATTTGATATTTCTACAAAGATTCGCAGCTATAAACATCATCCTTGCCTATGATTATATGCTGAACCTATGATCATTTGCCAACATTATAATTGAAATTCATAAAAAATAAGTTCAGCTTTCTAGAGATAACCAGCTTCTTCTAAATAGTGCTGCTAATTAGCCTGTAGTTCTATGATTTCCAAATTTAAGCTTGTAGACATAACATATGTTTACTTTAATTTGTCATTGAATTGAAACATTTATTATACTCTGAGCCTCACTACCCAAGGCAAGTGATTAAAATGAGTTGGTAGGTAGTTTAAATGCTCTGCAACAAAAAAATACTTATACTTATAAAAATGAGTATTTATGCTATCCCATTATTTCTATTATACCTACATTCAACCTAAGTTTGAAAACACAGAGTAAGATTGTTATTAAAACCATGCTTGCTCTAACCATATATTACTATACCCCAATTCCCTCATCCATGGGATAATTTGGGCACAGTAAACTTATGCTAATTTGAAGAAAACTATTACAGTAAGTCCCAATGCTAAGCTGAAACAAGGAAAAGAAATAAAGAAAAGTAAATTTATTACAAGACTAGAAAGCTCTTATAGGTCATTTTTTTATAACTTAAGAACCGGGACAGTCCCGGTTTTCAGACACAAAATCCCGGCAGGGTTGTAGTTTTGGCCGGACAAAACTGATTTTATCCAGGCCACTGGCTAAAACCGGTTAAAACCGGCCAAAACTGGATTTCACCACCGATGGCCAAAATTAAATTACATGAAAATACACTTCTAATTTGTATGCATGTGAGAGCTGTGTGTTTTGCAACTAATAAATCTGTTAGTTGGAAGTTTTTTTAATCAAGCACAGCAATTTTAGTTTTTAGTTAATTAAATATAATATTAGTGAAGTAATTTACATTACTATAACAATAGTAGTGAACACATTTCAACTTTCTTCAAATTAATAACTGAAATTGCTCACAACTAAAACAAAAGACATAAGGAATACAAAATAGCCTGTAAAATAAATATAGTATCTTTTCAGTGGTGTTGCATTTTAATTTTCAAAAGTGTTTCCCTCCCTGTACCTTTAGTTTTGTTTGAAAAAAAAAAATCCCTATAAATGTTACTAAAAGAAGTTTTTTTTTTTCTCTCATTTATTCTTCGAAATTACTTGAAATACTTTGTACATTTGTGTGTGTTCAATGTTTCACTCTAGTATTTTTTTTTATCCTGTGGCTTATTTTTCATGTAGACCTTATCTTCTAAGGATGCCGTAATTGCTACAAACTGTAAAACATAATATTTGGATAAATAATGAAAGATGATTGATTATGGTTTGTTTTGCATTTCATTTTAATAAATTATTATTTGGTTTTCATATAAAGTTTGATAATTATCTAAGTGGTTAAAACTGGATAAAACTGATCTTATCCCGGCCAGTTTTAAACCGGTTTTTTCATGGTTGAAATCACCACTGGCCGAAACTCTTACAACCCTGAATCCCAGTGTCCTGGTTGGTTAACTTAACGCCCCAGTAAAAGACAAATTTGATAACAGATTTCATGTGAAGGATTATTTAAAATAATAAGTTCGTCCTTCCTGTACCTCAAAGCCAGACTGACGAAAGTCTGAAAATTGAGGTTAACTGTTCATACTGCATTGCATTTAGAATCCTATAGTACATACACATTGAGTCATGCAAAGGTAATTCTAAAAACGAAATTAATAATAATCCGCTGTGATTGAACAGTTCATTTCAAAAACCAGTCTAGCAATAAAATTTTGAAAAAGCATTTTATTTTAACCTATGTATTAAAATTTTTCTCTGAGGATTACAATGTTTTTAACTAAAAGAGATACGTATTTAGCTACATTTCTTTCAATAAACTATGTTGTAATCATCACTGAATAACTTAATATGTTGATATAGATGTTTCCCTAAAATTAGCAATTTTGTCGCTTGAATCTTGACTGGTTTTTGAAACCAACGATTCAATCATTTACCAGTGTTAAAAGAGCGTGCGTCCTATTTTTGGCAAAGTGCCAGACTAAAGTTTTTCCCATCTCCTGCGAAGTTGCGATTTACATTAGTCTGGCTGTGAGGCGCCATCGCGCAAATGTCTTTTGAGTGCCTTTATGCTCTGGCGTTCGAGGAAAATATAGTTACCACCCAGAGTGAGGTTTTGTGGACAAATATGAAATGAAAAAAAAAAAAAATATGGTTGGCATTTAATTTATAAAAAATATTGTGTGAATATTTAATTTTGCAATATAGTGTACATTTTTACTTCATATCTTAAAATAATTCAGGATTCAGCAGCTCCTCTGATACGCTAATAATGTGTTTTGGAAGAAGAAATTATTTTAATATCTCAGTTAAAACCACTTTGAATATTTATTTAATCTCTAAGTGATGAACAATTAATAAAACTTTCATGCCTGTCAAAACATGACATCAGGAGCAGTGGCCCAACTAGAAAATAGTTTTGGGGCTCACAAATTGAAAAAAAATATGTCTTTTCATAAGAAGGGTCCGGGGATTCTCAACGAAAAATTTTAAAACTTGTGGTTCGAAAAACGCATTTTTAGACCATCTTGGGTACCCCCCCCCCCCCCATCTGGTTGCGCCACGGAACAGGAGGGTACTGATTATATTTCTAAATTGAAGGATAATATTGTAGAGGATATTCCAATTTAAAATTTGAGACGGCCGCGCCAGATTCCCAATTGTCGAAATATCACCGTATAAAGTAGTATTCTGGACTTTTAAAGTACGATAACCCTCACAAAAATGAGACTGAGAATCATTCGGAAACATTATCACTTGGATGATAGCACATACCTTGCATGGGAATAAACAATGCAAAAAAAGATTAAAATTTACTCTTTTTTTTTTCCTCCAGGTATTGTACCAACAGCTGCATTGTAATATTTTATTTTTGAATGTTATGTGAAACTTTTTAAATTAAAATGGACAGAAATCAATCTAAGAGTATAGGTCCCACCGAGTTGCATTAAACATTGCACTATCTACCAATCCAAAATTCAGCACCTTTCTCAGTAACCGGTAGCTCACTAGGCACAAGCAACGATAAAATTGAAAATTTTAAAAAACCCCGACTAAGTCGCAACTGTAGAATCGAGAGGGAAAATTGAAAATCCTTTTAAAAGCCTTATATTATTAAAAATCAATGTCAAGTATTTCATTTGGTATTCAATAGAAACTGGCAACAGATAAAAATTTTAAATCATTGCGTTTTATTTCCTTGTCAGCCAACAATGAATTCGGTTATCAATTGCGTGAATAAAGGCTTAGCCGTTATTAAAATCTGCTTTAACAAAGTTATAATTCGAATTCTATGAAAAATGGAAGTTCCCAACACATTCTATCACCCGCCGAAGAAAATTCTCTTTATTTTGGTGTTAAATTTTTAAATTTTTAACTATGTTTTCACTGCAAAAATCGCGAAAAACCTTTTAGAGGTTTTTAATTAACATCTTCGTTAATTAATGTCATCCAAAGATGCAACCTAAGCTAAGAACACTCTCGATCAGCTCTCCTTTCCAACAAATTTTTTTTTTTTTTTCAAAATCGGTCCATCCGTTTAGGCGCTAGAGTGCCGCAGACAGACACATAGATACACAGACGCAGACAGACACATAGACACACAGAGGTCTATAGGATGAAATGTCATCAGCCGGTTTATTGGGTTTTTTGACAGGGATGATAATAGAAGTTTTTTCCAGCCATCCGGGATATTATTGTTGTTCCAAATTTCATTGAGTTAAGGAGATTGTAAATTTATGTAAAAAATTGTTTAATATTTTTCTAAAGAATCGCATTTTACAATTTCACATTCATTAATTTTTTTGAACAATATTACGGCCAAAGTAAAATTCTCATCGAGTCCTTCGATTTTCGTATAAACAGACATGACTGTATAAATGCTAAATAATAAATTTTAAATAAAATGTACATTTATAGTTTTATATGATCAGCCGTGAATTTCCCCACAGTGCTGCTTATGAATAACCAGGCAGCTAAACTGATGCTACCTGGCACACTTGAAGAATATGATAGTAGGAATTCAAGTGGATACAGGCGATTTTCAGGCAGTACAACAACAGGCATTCTTCTGTAATTATACAGAATCAATGCCATAGTAAGAAACACTAATGAATAAAGAATTGCAGAGGAAATCAAATTTGTTTTCATTGCACATGATGATCTCATATCAGCTTGGTGGGAAAGTTCATCTGTAACTTTATTTAATTTCCTCTTTATTTTGGCATATTTGGCAAACTCATCAACCATACTAATCCCTCCAAGTTCAGCTTCTAAATCACACCGATATTTGGAGAGCAATATATAGCGGTATTAAAATTCTGATATCACACAGTCCTAGTGAGAATGACAATTTTATCACTCCACTGCCCAAATCGTCTCAAAGTCAGCCAAATTGCCAAATCTTCAGCAGTAAAGATGGAATTTCTATCAGGGATCTTTCGAAAAATCTTCTCGTCCTGAGTTACATGATAGATCCTGATGCGTCTTCTTGGATGCATCAGTAGCTATTCAAGTGTGGTTGCGCCAATATGTGCCCTTGTAACACTGAAACATACTTTTTACCACTTGAGGCGTCATATTCTTTCCTTGAAAGGGTAAATCCTTACGATGAATTTTCAAACCATCAGAACTTAGTGCCACAGGAAGATAATAAGGAATGAATTGACTGGGAAAAATATTGGGATCATTTAGCAAGATTTTGCAAGACACGCAAGAGGTCATTTCCCAGAGATCGCTGGCAGTTACAGCCCCGGATAAAGGCAGGGCCCCCAACAGGCCAACCTACGCCCTGGCCTAGAGGCGCAAGCCGAAAAACACGGAGGGGGGGGGGAATGAACAGCTCCTTAGAGGGGGGGGGAACAAAGAGGAAAGCGGAGTCCTAGTATTTGGAGAAGAAAAATTTGCAACCTGAGAGGGCGCAATGCTTCAGTCAAGGTACTGTTTCTGATCAAAATAGATAATTTTCCATTGGGGCCTACTCCGAGGATGCTGTGATGCACCAGCCCCCCCCCCCAAAAAAAAAAATGTGGAAGTGCCGGGCACCCCCACCGGCACAAGCAGAAAAAAAAGAGGCCATACAAAAAGGGACGAATTTTTTAATATTTAGTTAAGCTTAACAAAAAGAGCAAGTTATAACTGTTGTGTTTTGTTCTTACACTACTTGTGTTTTGATTCTCACTAATATTTTCTCTGCTTTATTTTATTTTATTTTATTTCATTTTATTTATTTCTTCATTTTTTCACGTGGAATTATTTCGTAGTAAAAAACCGAAGTAAAAGTTGATATGAGTTGACTGCGGCTTTCAAAACCCGGCGCTACTGTAAATTTTCAATATCTTTGATTTGAACAATGATTTCTTGATAATGCAGCTTTGCCAAAGAGTAAAAAAAAAAAAAACGTATTAGAGGTAAGTCACATACAGTGAAATTCGTAAAAACTATGATATAGAAATTGTTCAGTGTAATAAAACTTGTTTATGAAACAATTTTTCTCTTGGTGTCTTTAAATCAGGTCAGTAAGTATTTGTTTCACAGTTAATACTTTATTAATTCATGTTTAGTTTTCGGAGATCAGTCAGCAAAAATAAGCAAACTGTTTTTTTGCTTTTGTTAACTGAGCGCAGTCAACAAATATATGCAAACTGTTTCACGGAAGACACATCTGAGCGACTGACTGCTGTGGCGGGGGTGCCTTCCCTCCCCCCCCCCCCATCAAAAAATCTCATCCCTCTTTTATTTTATATTTTCAGCTCTCTTTTTTATTTTTATTTATTTTTCAAAACTATGTTTTTACTTTTAATTATTATTTAGTACTATTATTTCACTAGAAAAGTTCTAACTTAAATGACATACATACATACACACACGCACGGAAACTAAATAAATGAAATGAAACGTTAACAGAATAAAATAAATAATTTAAATTAAAAACGAATCAATGAGCAGTTTCCAATAAATTAATTTTAAAAAAACTAAAAATCTCTCCCCCCCCCCCAAATTTGGATGAGTCCAACTTGCACCATAATGCCCCCCCCCCCCTTCCGTGGGCACCCCTGTGATTTGGTGTCCAACTCTTGTAAACACAGAAGATGTGTGCTTCAGCTTGAATCATCATCTCATACTCAATGAATCCATTTTGCGTGGATTAAGTTTTCTTTCTGTATTTTAATTCCTTTTCATTTTTCGCCGCGAAAAAAATAACCGGGCACTTTTGTAAGAATCTAATCTCGATCAAAATTTGCCCCATATTAAGGCAAGGTTAATTACACTTGATAAAAATGAACTGGCCGTTGGGTGGGCAGGGGTAGAAGTGATCGACTTGTCACGTATAGGACATTTTCCACAAAAAATATAGGACAAATATAGGACACATTATATGAATAGTTTTGCTGTGAAAAAAGAAATAATACATGCATATTACTTATTTATTCTTATCAATGATTTTGTTTTAAAAAAAACCTTCAAACAAAATTATAACTTACACCTGAAATGACTTTCCTGTAGTTGAAAGAATAATTTTTGAAAAAAGTGTACTTTGTAGACAAAAAAAAGAAAGAACAAAGTGAAATTTATTGATAATTAACACAGCAACTCACAATTTTTGCGGGGATAGAAGTGTCACAAACATAGCTTATATAAATAAATAAAAACCGTCTTTGTGTTGAGAACTAACAGGAAATAACCAATGCTTTGTAGCACAAACATACAGATATTTTGTTCTATAAAATTCCACAAACAGAAAAGTTGCAAAAAGACTATTATAACATTCCGATCAGAAAATGCACTGAACACAAAAATATACCCGCGAAAACAAAAACAAAAAAAAAAAAACCACGAAAACAAAACCAAAAAAATCCACGCTGGAAAACAAAACAAACTGCTGTTGCCAAACGCAAAATTCTAAAACCAACTTCGGAATTCGTTCTCGAAACTCCACCCACTACAGTGGCGTCATATTGCTGTGGCCAATGAGAGTAGATGCCTGTTGCAGGATTTAGTGAGTTGTGTTTTTTAATTTGCAAATTCGTTTGTACACGTACTTTCGACGAAAAATCCGAAGTCAGATAGTTTGTTTACTGTTGTTTTAAAGAAATAAATTGGATAAAAAACAGGAATATAGGAAATATAGGACATTTTCCAAAAATATAGGAAATATAGGACGATTTTCATACTTTTTTTGAAATTATAGGAAATATAGGATATATAGGACCACTTCGACCCCTGGGTGGGGCTTGCCGGACGTCCCAATTTGATAGGGACAGTCCCGGTTTACTTCACGTCCTGGTAAAATACAGGGTAACAAGAAATAGCTTAGACACATAAAATACATTATAACTCTAATAATAATAATATTACGACCAAACTTCAAAATAAATATTAATACATTATTTCGTCTAATATGTTTACAAACTCTCGCAAAGTTTTACTTTTTTGGGGAGGGGGCACCGTTGGGGATACCAAAGTTTTATGAGGTTTTTCTTGAAATCGTGATTACAGTACGCTAATTACTTCGAGACAATGGAATAAAGGCGAAGGAGCTAAGGCATTAATGAAGGCTTCCTCTTTGCCTGTATGTTTGTTTATTTTACGTAGCATTGAAAGCGTGAAAGGAAATTTCAAGCTAGGTAAAATAAACAACCTAACAGACACAGAAGCAATCTTAGGAAGTTCATCCTGTGGTTAATAAGTAAGATTCAATACTTTGACGTTGAGAAAAAAAGATGCACAAATATGCGGCAGTGTATAATCGGCAGTGTATAATCGCACCTCATTAATTTTACTTTTTTTTTTTTTGAACAAATAATTGGCCGAAAATGCGTAGAGAATTAGAGTACTTAATTTTGTAAAGCAAAAAAAAAAATTTTTTCTTCATAAAATCAATTTTCCCTGATTTTTTATTATTTTTTCAAAATTCTCTGATATTTCCCTGATTAATGAAGTTCCCTGACTTTTCCCTGATCTGTCGCCACCCTGAAACGGTTTACCACTCACAGTGATACAACAGTGAAAGTCCATTCTCGAAAACTAATATTATACCCAATAATGATGTTACTTAACCCCCTCCCACTTAAAAAATCTTTCATCTTCCCAACGCTTCATTTTATGTTATTTTTGTTAAATGTTTGATTTTGAAAATGAGGAGTGGTCTAAATGACGTATCAAATGATGTACTTTGGCCATCTCCACTGGCGCCCTGAATGCATACTGTCTGCCGCGTTTACAGGTTATGATAATTCAGAAACGAATTAAATATTTCTTTCTACGCTTGCTGTCAACCATATCGTTGCCACTACATATGAGTAAAGAAGCGAATTAAATATTGCGCTCTGCGCTAATGGCATCAAAGCGCACCGATTAAAATAGTTGTTAAAATATACTAAACTTTGTCAAATTTTTTCGAAATGGTCAGATCCTATGTTTTTAAGCATGCTCTTTCAGAAAAAAGAAATTTTTAAACATTTCGGAGACGACCCCAGCATACATTAATAATTATTTTCAACGTGGTGTCAGAAAAAGATGCACTTACCCTCACTACTGTTTCCATTTCTTTAACCAATTTGGATTTCCTCTTCGGCTGAGTTTTCTTTTTGGGGGCCATAATCTGTTTGAATGAATAAAATTATCAACACACTTCATACAAGCAACGATAAAATTAAAAATTTTAAAAACCATCCACTGAGTCGCAACTGCAGAATCAAGAGGGAAAATTGAAAATCCTTTTAAAAGCCTTATACCATAGACTAATAATAAGAGTAGACCGAGCTTTCTCATTCTTGCTGATGAAGAAAATTGGTTCATAAATGTATCATGTGACTAGTGGAAGGGCTTGGCGAAGACTTTGGCAGCATGGTTGCTAGATGGCAGCATTATCTATAGTTTGGCACTCGACATGTATTTTAAGACAATGTGTTTTCATTAAAAAAAACTTCCAGGTGCAGAGATTGAACTGTTTTTCTTTTAGTTATGCATTATTTTGACATTAGTAATAGTTTTTGATCAGTTTTCAGTAACTTTTATTTCATTTGGAGCTGTCAGCGTTGGCGTGAACGAAATGGCGTAAACGTTTTGCGTTAACGCAAAAATGTACTAATCGGTATCTTAAATTGAAACTGTAGGTAAAAATCTTACCGTTTGCCGATTCTTCTTGGTCGCTTGCATCTTTGATTGCTTAGAGAGTTATTGAAATTGACTAAAGAAAATGCACAATACTATCTAAACGAAAAACTCACTATATTAACAAAATATTTACAACTTAGAATAACAAATTTACAAATCGGACTCCATAAAAGATCATTCTTCCGTGTTCCATCAATTCTATTTATTTTATTTCTCGTTGGCGTTGATCGTCTGCTACGATTAACTCCCGCTGTTGCTAGGATATCCACCAGTCACATGGTTTGGTTTATGAGCAGCAAAAGGGTTGCCATAGCTCGGTCTACTCTTATTATTAGTCTATGCCTTATACTATTAAAAATCAATGACTTGTATTTTATTTGTTAACAAAGAGAAATTGGCAACAGATAAAATTTTAAATCATTGCTTTTCATTTCCTTGTCGGCCAACAATGAATTCGGTTAATAATCGCTGAATAAAGGCTTAGCCGAACACAAAGTCTTCTTTAAAAAGCGTAATAATTTCGACTTCTATGAATCATGGAAGTTTCAAACACATTCTATCAGACGCTGGAAAAAAACTCTTTATTTTTGTTTTAAATTTTACAATTTTGAACTATGTTTTCACTCCAAAAATCGCGAAAATCCTTTCAGAGGTTTTTAATTAATATCTTCGTTAATGAATGTCATCCAAAGCTGCAACCTGGCTAATAACACTCTCGATCAACTCTCCTTTCGAACACATTTTTTTTTTTTTTTCAAAATCGGTCCATCGGCGCTAGAGTGCGACAGACTTCATTCGGATGTGCGCCCGCCGTCATTAGGAGTAGAGGGGGTAACCTCTTTTACCTGGCCTCAGATAGGAAATTCAAATTTACTTTTATAATATTAAACTATACAACCCAATCCTTAAAAGTCTTCAAATCACAGGTTAGGCCCGTGTAAAAGAAAAAGCCACCAGGAGAAGAAAAGTCATAAGAAAATGAAAAGATATTCGACGAAGTGCACAAAACATCAGTAACAATAAGTATAATTAACAAATTAGAAACTTAAAAGGGAAAAGCGCTCATTGGAGCAATCGGCAGAAGGGAAAATGCTCTCATAGTTCAAGGAGGTTGACTAATGATTGACAATCGATTTAAATCATGATTTTAATCATAATTGAAGTCAAGCTGATTTAAATCAACGAACCCTGCTTAATATTAAGTAAAATTGTCAAGCAGTTTACAATAATTATTAAAGAAATTGAAAGCGTGGATACGGTTTTAAATTATGTACACTTAGAGTATTATATGAATGATAACAATAAAGGATTTCCAAAAAAAAAGGTACTCATGTTTTATTATTTTGCTGCAAATCAACCCTCGACAAAAAAAGGGGGGGGGAATTGAAAAAGGGTGCTTTTACTTTTTACCAGTAGTGTATCCAGCCGATTGTTTTGGGAGGGCCATCCGAAATTTTAGAACAAACTCCCCAGGAACGAATTTAGCTCCATGCCGCCCCTAAGCAAATTTGAAATCTGTCGTCCCCTCCCCCCCCCCAAACAAAGCAAAATATCCTTGACTCAAAAAAACGTAAAAAAGTGTTCCCCAGGTTCAAACTGTCACAGTTATGAAGAAATGATGGCGTTTCACATTCTGAGACGCCCCGATGAAATGATCACAGTGATCACCAGAAAAATTTTTTATTCGGCAAATTTTGCTGACGATTCAGCAAACACCATGATTGAAAAACATTTGACTTTCAGAAGATGTGTGAAAGTAATCATTATTAAATTACAAGAAAAACTTGTCTCTTTTGTGGAAAATGAAAGAATGCTAATATTTCACTTTCAAGAATAACAATTTAATTCAAAAAATGTGCATTATAATAGCAAATTTGCCGTCGCTAAAAAGTTTGCCGCCCTAGGCAGCTGCCTACTCTGCCTATTGGGAGATTGGGCCCTGATAACTCCCCGGAAATTTTATTAAAATGAAGGTTTAAAAACTCAATTTTCGGGATATCGAGACATTCGGTGAGGGGGGGGGGGATTTAGGAATCTCCCTCGAAAATGTTTCAAAATTTAAGTTTCCGAGTAATTTTTGAAAATTAGGAAACTAAAAACACATTTTGTCTATTTTTGATGATGTATGGAGAAAGGTCAGGTTTCGGACGCTGGCCCCAAAATACTTTTTGAAAATAAAGCTTAGAAACCAAAATATTCTATCATTATACATTGAGAAGTTAGAAGAGGAGGGGTGCTCTTCTAACTCTTCAGCCGTCCAGCCTAAAAATGCACCTTTAGGTAATGTTTGCTTACATTAAAGGAAGTGTGAAGGTGCTTCGAATCCTTCCTTCCTATAAATATTTTGCCTTTGAGGCTCTAAAAATTCGATTTTCAACTATATTTATATATATTTTAGAAAGGGATGGAAGATTCCTAAGCTCCTCCAATAAACCTCCTTTTAAAGCTATCATCACGATATAAACTAGGGAGGGAGGGGATCCTATCAAAACTCGTTTGTAATTGAAGTCCCAAAAAAATTCATTTAAGTTGCTTTTAAGCAAGTTAAGTGATGAGGGCTGGATAAGCTAGTTTCCGCTGACATTTCTTTCCACATAAAAACTTAAATGCAATTTTATGCTACATATCAAGGCATTTGTGAAAGGGCATGGGAAAAGGGGGTTCTCCTCCTATTTCGAAATTAAAGTCGTAAAAAAACGAAAATTTAGGCGCTCTTTGGTCTCGTGAACAATAGGTATACTTTGAGAACGGCAGTATTTACAGATCGTTCAAGTGTCTGTAGTTGGAATCAAGAAATGATGTAAAAGATGGAGAAAAATTTTGGAAATATAAGTTTTGTTTTGAGGATAAGAATATAAGTTATCTCCCAATTTAGGTCTCTAGTTCTTTTTCAGTAAAATACATGTGTTAAATTTTGTTACCTTCTCATATTATTTTTTTTCTTTTTTTTTTTTCCTTAAAAAAATTTCTACAATCACAAGGCTTTGGGAGGGGCCATGGCCCCCATGGTCCCCTCTAGATCTGCACCTGCTTTTTACTCTATCATATGCACGTAGAGAGAGAGGGGGGGAGGCAAAATAACCTTTTGCTGAATTATTAGTCAATAAACAATGTCAATCTCTCAATTCCTTTTATACAATCTTCAAATAGTGTTCCGAACTAAAATGAAAAAATTCCTTTTTTTTTCTTCTCCTTTTATTGAAGATTTGTGAGAAACGAATTTGTCTGCTCCTCAAGACCCGTTATTGGGACAATAAGGTGGGGGGGGGGGGATCCACTCCCGTACATTTTAGAAACAATTTTTAAATAGTTTAGAATTTACTTAATGTTAAGTAATCATCTCTAATCTTTATCATTATCACAATTGAGCTATTTTCAAATAGAATTTCAACATAGAAAATGTGTTTCACATTTGAGCGTCTTCCTGCATACTAAAATGTTTGAGTGCTTTTGTCGGTAATTAATGATTAATGTAAAACTGAAATTCATATTTTTACTATTGTGTTCATTAATTAATTTGTTGAAAACAAACTTGAAAATAAAAAATAAAAATAAATATAAAAAAAAATAATTTGAATTTTGACGTCTTGAATTCAAATTATGTTTTTCGCAATCACGAGTGTGTGTATGAATGTGTGTGGGGGGGGGGAGCGGGGTATGTGTATGTGTGTGTAGGCATATGTTTTTGTGTCTGTGTGCTGGCATAAGTGTGTGGGTAGTTGTGTGTATGCATGTGTGGGGGGGGGGGGGGGCGGGGTATTTGTATGTGTGTGTAGGCATACGTGTTTGTGTCTGTGTGCAGGCATGAATGTGTGGGTAGTTGTGTGTATGTGTATGTTTTTGTGTGTGTATGTCTGTATGTATGCGTGTGTGCATGTGTATGTGTTTGTGTATGCGTTTGTGTAGTTGTGTATGTATGCGTGTGTGTGTAGGACATGGACGCAACCTTGAGACGGCTTTCGCTATAGGAGCAGCATCGTGAGGAGCCCGTCGAAGGTAATGCTGCGGAAAACTCAAAGAAACGTAAAAAACAGTCAAATGAGAACAATAAGCAATCGTGGTTGCTCAAAAAAAAAAAACATTTTTTTGATCACTTTTAATCATTTTTCAGCATTCTTTTCATTTTGTAAAGATATGATTGTCAACAAACTAGTTTAATAACTTTTATTCTGTTGTATTTAGTTATTCTTCACCTGGCACTAATTCATATGAATGCTAATTGTAAAAAGTAAATAAAAAGGAAGAAAATAATTCTTTTAATGCTTTATTTATTCATTTCTAATGTATTTTTAGCGAAGTTGAATGAATACTTTAATCAGTGGCGGTTACTTTAACTTATATGTTCAGAGGATTACTTTTACATTTTTCAAATGTAATAAAGATCAGAAGTACCCAAATGCAAAAACGTTTAATAATGCAAACTCATTCTTGTCTCTTTCAATAATTTTATTTTTCCAACAGAAAAAATTTGCATTTTATCATATTTATATATCACTGAATTTGAAAGTTTATTTACTCATCCATTTATACTAAATCTGATCAAAAATAATACATTCTTCTTCTCTTTCCTTTATAAGATTGCGCTATCAAATGTGAATAATCAATCATGTAACTGAAAAAGTCTATTTTTTTTCACAGTGCACAATGATTTTAATCTATTTATTTTTTGTAACTTTGAAAAAAAATTGCAAATTATAAAGAATAAATGAATACGGAAAAAAAAGAGAACCTTCGTCAAGAGGTTCATGCAACCTTTTTTTTATATTCATCATTGACTAATACTGTTACAACCATCCACTAGATGGCAGCATCAGGGCTCATAGCAAGTGGGAAAACTACGTAAGAGTTCAAAAGGAAAAATAAGGAGTTTGGATGGAAAATCAGTGGAGTTCCGACTTACTCGAGGGATGCGTTCCAAGACTCCTCGCGTAAGTCGAAATTTCGCCTTGTGGAAAAATGTATGCATAAACATTTTTTAGAAACATACCAAATTTTTCCGACATTCGTATGCACCCCTCAAACTGCTTTAAAGCATTCCTCAACTACACATTATAGTTTCTTACATAAAGAACTCAACTTTTACTGTATTTAAAAAATAAAAAGCTGTTTTATTCAACATAAAACAGTTAAAATGCACAAAAAGAATGACTGATAAAATAAAACAACACTACAGTATGTAGTAATAATAAAATGCTGCACTATAATAGTACTGTACATTAGATACAGTAATATTATTTATGAGTTAAAAAATGAAGATGATGAAGATTTGTGCTGCATAATCAAATCGTTATTTTTTATTAAATACATTTTAAAATATTGTTGCTTCACCTTTTCTTTTATAACGTTTCCATTTATGGCAACAAGCCTCTCTTCCCCATCTCTTTAACCCACAATGCAAGAGCAGCTTCCATTTTCATATACTTTACTCAGACTCTGCAAGCTTTAACATTGAAGCTAAGTTCTGAACCTATACGGATAACATTTTGTTTTGACTTTTAACTGTACGTATGGAAGATTCACTCATACTTATTGTCGCGCTATACCGTCGATGTTTTGTTTCAAGCATATCGAGAATCTTTGCTTTTTTTCAAATCACAAACCTTCTTTCACTTCCCATCTTCACAAACTTAAAATGCATTAACAAGAGGCCATTACATTTCATCAAATTTAATATTTAGAATGAAAAAAATAAATGGCTGGAGCTGAGAGAGAGTAGTTATTTGATGCACTAACAACGCGATGCGTAGACTAGTTTGGTGTGGGAACTTTCGCTGTCAATGGTGCTTAAAGGGATGTAATAACATTCACAAAATCAATAACAAAGCCGATACTTCCTTCCAAAAAAAAAAACTCGTGGACGAAAAGTTCGCGTTAGCTCAAAAATTCGTTACTCCTGAAAAATTTGCGTTAGTCATTTCGCGTAAGTTGAATCGCGTCGACTGTATATTAAAGCATGTATTATTCCCCAACAGCACTATTTTTTTGAAGGCTTTGGTTAGCGGGAAAAAAAGAGCTTCACACGGGAAATTTTATCGAGAAATTTTTCCCTTCGTTGTTTTTATAGAAAAGGTTTATCTGTAATTTCCCAGTTGAAGCACGGATTAAAAAAAAAAAAAAAAAGTCTAAAGCAGCTGAAATTGGGAGTTAGAATAAATGATTCACAGTAGAAACACATCTGTCACAACATGTGAAATCAACTTTTATGAACGAGGCTGTTGAAACAGCTTATATTAATAAGTCAAGCTTTATTAATAAGTCAAAACAAATGAGTTTCAGAAATCAAGACCCATCCTAACGCACAGTCAGCAACTTTCCAACAAGCAGTGTTGAGAATGGAGGGGCTGGAAAGAAAATGGCTCCATTAGTGTTGACGAAGAATTAGCAAAAACGACAGCTGCTGAGTTCTGTAAAATTCGTGAATGTCACTCATACTTATTGCGTTGCTACTATAGACATTCGAACCGGTTCCCATGTCTATGGTTGCTACCGTCAACGTTTGGTAGTTGTCCAAGCATATCGAGAATCTCAATCTTCTTTTTATAGTCAGAAACTTTATTTTTTCCCCCAGATGGGTGATACTAGGGAGGACCCTCCCCCTGCCCCCTTTGCGGCGCTACTGGAATCTGAATAGTAATTTAATACACATATGAAACTTAAGCTTTTTTTTTGAGCAATCACGATTGGTTATTGTTCTCATTTGACTGTTTTTGAGGTCCTTTGATTTTTCCCACCGCCACCCTCCGCACCGTCACCATCGACGGGCTCCTCACGATGCTGCTCCTATAGCGAAAGCCGTCTCCAAGTTGCATCATGTCCTACACACACGTGCATACATACACAACTACACGCACACACACACACACCTAACACATACACACAGATACACACAAAAACATACACACACACATAACTACCCACACATTCATGCCTGCACACAGACACAAACACATATGCCTATACACACATACACATACCCCCTACACACAAACACATACCCCCCACACACAAACACACACGCCTACATACACACACTCGTGATTGCGAAAAACATAATTTGAATTCAAGATGTCAAAATTCAAATTATTTTTTTTCTTTCTAAGTTTGCTTGTTTTTGTTTTATCTATTTTTTTCCACAACAGAATTTGTTTTTTACAAAAACAAGACGAGAGAAAGATTAAAACACAAGATGCGTTCTCTTAAGATAATGAATTCATGTATACGGACTTCACCAATTTTTTTAGTCACTTTGTTATATCATTTTTTATTAAATCAGTTTGAAAAATATCTACTTTACACCACTTTGATTTACATCAAAGTTGGTTGTTGATTTACATCAAAGTGGTTGATGAATGATTTTGATTGTCATGTAAAATCAAAATCATTTGATTTTGATTTTACATGACCACACTGATTTACATCACTTTAAACTAGACTTTCAGATTATTATTGATTGCAGAAAGGGCACAAGTCCAAATTAAAATAAAATAATTTCATTCACGAAATGAAAAGTAATTTAAGGCGCGGGAATTATCTTACATATGGTTAGACTGGTTAAATTCTTTTGTACAATTTAGTTCATTGAAGAATGAAATGAGCACTTTTTATTGAATCCCGAAAAGTTTCATAGGCGGGACTTACGCACGTTCTGAAATAACTAACTGCGTCGTCCGGCCCCCAATCATTTTTTTTCTCACACTACAAATTTTAATAAAAGCACTAACTGCGTCACCCGGATTTGCACGGTCCTCGTCGAAAATGAAAGTTGTATCAATTGACGCGTGTTCAACAATTATCCTTGAACAGAAAAAAGAAAAAACTATCAAATTTTGCGGCAGATTCCGGAAAAATATCCAAAAAGTAAACATTTTAAAAATCCCCCGATTACAGAAAAAGCCTCAAAACAAAAGCCAGAACATTATTTGTTCATATTCGAGGGAAAAAGGCAACAGAACTTTCTTTTCGATGGTTTTTTTTTTTGCACGCTACTAATTTTAATAAAAGCATTGTTGTGGAAAGTTGAGATGAAGCACTGAATAACAATTCGAATGGAGGAAAACCTTCGAAAAATAGAGATTTTATGTCGAATTCTAAGTATCATATAATTAATGTTTTAAATGGTATCTCCACCAATTATAATCGGAGAATTATGTTAAAAAGTCAAACATAAAGACGGGAAAATTATGAATCTATCGATATCTGGTTCGATGGTCAGTTCACTTGCGTTTAGGAGAAGTAACTCGGACATAGATGGATACATAGATAGATAGGTAAATACGCTCAGTTTTTAATAATGTAAGATGAAAACATGAAATTCATGCAACAGGGTGGCAACAGGAACTGTGAAAAAAAGTTCCCTGACTTTTCCCTGATTAAGTTCACCTAATTTCCCTGATTTAAAGTTACAATGATAAAGGTTTCCTTCCTTTGCTCTACTTGAAATCCATTGCATGTTTGTATAAAATGCAGTATTTTAAACGTTTTAAGTTGTGTAAAGTTGTTGAACTAAAGATATATTTTTAAAAAATGTTACTTTTTTATAAAATGGTTTAAAAAAGACATATCAATTATTTTTTTTTGGGTGGGGGGGGGGGAATCTTCAAAACAGTATATTTAATTTTTCTACATGGAAAGATTATAGAAAATTAAAAAAAAAAATAATTTACTTCCAGAAACCACTTAGCATAAGAATTTTAAGAAACTATTAAAATCATTCTTAAAAACATATGTGTATTTATGATAGAACTAAAAAGTAATTGAAATTATTTTGAACTAAGTTTTTAAACCGTATAATAATTGTTGCAAGAATAACAAGCAATAGTGAACGAATAGAAGTAATGCAGTTGTTCTCATATAACTAATTGACACATTTATGCAAAATAGATGAAACCATTTGACATCCATTCATAGGGAGCTTTTCTCTTATCATGAACATAGGTTTTAATGAATGAATACAGCATTTTAACAAGAAAAAATAAAGATATTTACTTAAGTACACAAGTTAACTCTATTTCAAATGATTTCAGTATGTAACGAAAAAAAATATAGATTGCTTTTGTAACAAACAACTTTGAAATGCAAGAAAAAAAAGAAAAAAAAAGCAATTAGTTAATTTTAAAATATAAAAGTAGAATACAACTTGGTTATAAAATAAAAGAATCACTTAATTCTGAAGAAAAGAAAGCCTTTATATTTTGCGGTGACAACAAATAGTATAACGGCAAAAAACAAAGATTTTTTTTTAATTGAAAGTTCAATTTTAGCAATTAAATTAAAAACGCAAAGAAGTAATAACTTTTAAGCTTTTATAGTATTAATTCAAAAACCAAAGATTTCTTCTTAAAATCGTGATTACAGTACGGTAATTACTTCGAGACAATGGAATAAAGGCAAAGGAGCTAAGGCATTAATGAAGGCTTCCTCTTTGCCTGTATGGTTGTTTATTTTACGTAGCATTGAAAGCATAAAAGGAAATTTCAAGCTAGGTAAAATAAACAACCTTACAAACACAGATACAATTTTAGGAAGTTCATCCTGCGGTTAATAAGTAAGATGATATACTTTGACCTTGAGGAAAAAAGTCGCACAAATATGCGGCAGTGTATAATCGCACCTCATTAATTTTACTTTTTTTTTGAACAGATAATTGGCGGAAAATACGTAGGGAATTAGAGTACTTAATTTTGCAAAGCAAAAAAATTTTTTTTTCTTCATAAAAACAATTTTCCATGATTTTTTGTTATTTTTTCAAAATTCCCTGATATTTCCCTGACTTTTCTATGATTAATAAAATTCCCTGACTTTTCCCTGATCTCCCTGATTTCCCTGATCTGTCGCCACCCTGTGCAATTTGCAGAAACAACTACATTTGTGAATGAAATTAGTGGGCTAATGTACAAAAGACAAATAAAAGTGGGGGTCAGGGGGTTAGCCTCTGGAAAATCTTCCTATTTGTGGCCTTAAAAGTGCATTTTAGCTTCATATTTTTCGAAAACTTACATTTCCACTTTGGGTGACCCCCCCCCCCAAGCCAGTATCACAGTGTATCTGAAAGCCTGAGGGGCGCAAGTCCAAAAAATGCGATTTTCTGTTAATGTATGTCGAAGTCTATCCCGCATCGAGCCATGGGAACGTCATTTAAAAATATATATATATATATATACTTTTCAATTTAAAAGTTAAAAGAGTGCGCCTATATCTTTTGCATGCGCCAGAAAAAAGTTTTCCCTTTCTACTGTAAAATGATCACAATACGTTCATTTGTCTCTGAAGTACAGATTTTATTTCTATTACATTAATTACTCTAAAAAACCATTCATTTTTAAATGACATTCAAAGAGCGTAAATTTTTACGTAACATGTATTTTATGAACACAAATAATTAACGGAACATTCATTTTAAAGTTGATGCACTTTTATTATAATATAAGAAAACAAACAACAGGGCGATTCTCAAAAAAGTGTCCCGCGCGAAACGCCAAGTTTTTTATTTTTTCCAGCTAACCAAAGCCGTCAAAAAATAATGCTGTTGGGGAATAATACACGCTTTAATATACTATCAAAGCATAACAGTTAATCCCATATTTAATTAATAGTTACTTGAATAAAATTAAGAACTTAGCGTTATGCACGGGACATTTTTCTTCGAGAATCGCCCAACAGTGATTTGAGGACGCAGTTACTATTAAAATGATTCAGTTTGAAATGATTGAAAATATCGGATACATATAAAACTATCCGATATTCATAAAAACATCGGATATTTTCAAAAACATGATAATTTCAAACAACTGCTACCCATTTATACATTCCCAGTATCCGGAGGCTTACCAGACGTCTAGGTTTCCACACAAAATCCCGATATCCCGTCGGTTTACTTTACGTGCGGTAAAAGATAAATTTGATTATAGATATCAAATAAAAGGGTAAAAATAAAATTATTTTTAACCTTTTATATAAAACTAGTGATACCCGCACGGCTTTGCCCGAAGTTTAAAATTAAAAGGTCATTTGGTTCGCTTGTAAATTTACAAATAATGGACGACGAATTTCTCGCCAATTTGCTCTGTTCATTTGCTCGCCAATGTTACGGTTCCACGTTATGATAATTTCGTAATTTACTCTTCCACGTTGTTATAATTGCTCGGTAAAATTTTCTCAATGCTGGAATAGTAAAAGAACAAAATAGAATTTTCGAAAAAACGCTTCGAGGTGCACACCCTCATGCTACAAACTAACTTTGTGGCAAATTTCATGAAAATCGGCCAAACGGTCTAGGCGCTATGTGAGTCACACACACCCAGACAGACTTTCAGTTTTATTATTAGTAAAGATCTACAGTTAATTTTAACAGATGGATTATTTTAGGACAATTATTTGTCCTTTATTGACATGCCATCTTAATGTCGAATTAGCTTGTGAAGATTTTTACAAGATAAAAACCAAAAAGGGTCTTCTAAAAAAAGTCCTAATCTAAGAAAAATACACCTTAATATTATTTTAAAAAATTTCTTATTCAAAGCGTGTTCCTTAGTAACCATTAGTGATGTGTCGAATCGTCAAAAAGTAGATCCGCGGATGCGGATACGGATCATTAGTGTCAAGATCCGCGGATACGGATCTTTTTTTTTTTTTTAACCCAATTCAACTATTCAAGTGTTTAATTTGTTACGAAAGGTTTTCCCATCAGATTAATAACACTGCTTATTCAAAAAAATGTCATCTACGGCGAAAATATAATCAAGACTATGATTCACTCTCTCTTTAAAGAAATCTCCAAATCCTCCCTCAATCAAATAAAATTGAGGGAGAGTTGGAAGGAACGGGTCAACGCTGCATTAATGCTTAGATAGAATGTGCAAAATTATTTCTAGCTTGCTCGGTAGATGTATAATAAAAGAGCGAGAGTGTAAAACTGCTACTGGACAGGCTAGAAATAATTGTTTACATTTTATTTCAGCACAAATGCAGCAGAGCCATTCATTCCATTTCAGATCAGGCATTGTCTGTCACATGACCATCACCGATTTTTTTTAAAAAATTACAGTAGTTACAACTAAGCGACATATGAAATATCCCAAAAGGATTTTGCAAGAAAAAATTTTTTTCTTCAGTTACAGCCTATTAAAATTCTGCACAAAATCCGCCATTTTGGAAAAAACCGGCAAAACACTCCATTTGAAATGGACACTATTTCAAAAGTATTTAACCTATTCGAATAATTCTTTTTTCTAAAAATAAATAAGGACCTATATGTTCTCTAGACATCATTTTTGAAAGTTTAGTTAGATTTTTTAATAAAGAAAAAAATTCATTTTTGCCGCGAAAAAACTGCATTTTTACCGATTTCATGGTTTTTTTTCTCCATGAAAAAAATGTTTTTTTACTAAACGGAGATGGCAGTCTAAAGCCGTTATATGATAGTTTCATAATATATTTTATTAGAATCCTTGGATGCATACAGCCTCGGAAATAAAATTTGAAATTTTGAAAATTTTCAAAAATTAGCGATTTTTGAAGTGATTTTACTCAAAAAGCCCATTTTTTAAAAATCTAAAAATTGGCTCACTTGAACCCTATATAATGCTTAACAAGTGGATAGACACCGCATCCAGTATTTTTTCCCATAAATGTTTTATGATTTTTTTAATGTGACCTTATCGCCCATGGCATGCATGTAAAATAAAAATTTCTAATAATTTCAGTCACTGAAAATCTGATCATATTAATGTATTAATGCCTAATAGCTACAATGATGGTGCACTTTATCAGCAACAAATAAAATTTTACTGACTTTTAATAATATAGCAATATCAAACCGCTTTTGATGACCCAGTCAATTCGTCTTTTTGTAAGACTCTGTGTGTAGCCTTTAGATAGAAGAGCCTTTGGTAATTATATTAATGACTAATTCAGTGGCTCCCAAAAGCGTTCGTACACCTTGAAATTTTGTAGTAAAACCAAAATAACGCAAAACTGAATTCGAATATGAAGTCCAATTTTTTTTCACATCATTCCTATGCCATTCTGAAAAAAACCCAGCAGTTTTTTTCAAAATATCTGATTACCCAGTCAATTCGCCTTTTTGTATTTCGTTATATAAATATATTTTTCTGTTGATCAGCGCCTAATTGTTATGGGAGCTGAGCTCCCATACTTCCTTATTTGTTTAACTCGAATTTTTGTATTTTTGACCGAATTCAGGCCACTTAAGCATTAAAACAAGTTCTGAAGACTATAGGGATCCTGCACTTCTTTTGTTAGAAATTGGATCCCTGGCTATAATAGTCACCTTTAGTGAGATCTGTTTGGTTACCTCAACTTACAACCATGTTCAATTGATTACTTCTCTCATAAAACAGGTGGGCTTTTTAAATTCTTAAACTACAAGTGAGTTTTACGGTTTGAATTTAGTATAAATATTCTTACGTATAAAAGTATACGAGGTAGGATCCAAAAATTATGTGACAACATTCGCCAATGACAACCAAAGCACGAAATTAAAATTAATAGTTTTAAATGCATTGTATTGTTCTTCCCTTTGATGATTTCCCCTGTCGTGTAATTGAGTTGAAGAGAATGACTATTGAAAGAGAAAAAATATGATTTGTTGCTGCATATGAAAGTAACGGTGAATGCATAGCTTTGGAGACGAAATAAACTAATATTTATTTTTAAAAAAAGGAAAGATTTTAACTGTTACTGATAAAGTACATCATTATCATAGCTAGTCATTAATATAATCACCAAAGGCTCTTCTACCTATAAACTACACACAGAGTCTTACGAAAAGACGAATTGACTGGATCATCAAAAGCAGTTTGTTACTGATATATTATTAAAAGTCAGTAAGATTTTAATTGTTCCTGATAAAGTGCACCATTTTTGTAGCTATTAGGCATAAATATAATCAGATTTTCAGTGACTGAAATTATTAGACATTTTTATTTTACATGCATGCCATGGGCGATAAGGTCACTTTCAAAAAATCATAACACATTTTATGGGAAAAAATACCGGATGCGGTGTCTATCCACTTGTTAAGCATTATATGGGGTACAAATGAGAAAATTTTTAGATTTTTAAAAAATGGGTTTTTTGAGTAAAATCACTTCAAAAATCGCTAATTTTTGAAAATTTTCAAAATTTCAAATTTTATTTACGAGGCTGTATGCACTCAAGGATTCTAATAAAATATGTTATGAAACTATCATATAAGGGCTTTAGACTGCCATCTCCGTTTAGTAAAAAAAACTTTTTTTTCATGGAGAAAAAAAATCATAAAATTGGTAAAAATGCAGTTTTTTGGCGGCAAAAATGAATTTTTTTCTTTATCAAAAAACCTAACTAAACTTTCAAAAACGATGTCTAGAGGATATATGGGTCCTTATTTATTTTTAGAAAAAAGAATTATTCGAATAGGTTAAATACTTTTGAAATAGTGTCCATTTCAAATGGAGTGTTTTGCCGGTTTTTTCCAAAATGGCGGATTTTGTGCAGAATTTTAATAGGCTGTAACTGAAGAAAAAAAATTTTTCTTGCAAAATCCTTTTGGGATAGTTCATATGTACCTTAGTTGTAACTACTGTATTTTTTTCAAAAAAATCGGTGATGGTCATATGACACTTTTCATACCTGCCTGCCTGATTTGAAATGGAATGACTCAGCACTGACCCATTCCACCCAACTTACTCCTTCCGACGGAATAACAGAGCCAGGAACACCTTTACAAACAATAGAGAATTTTGTCTCACTTTTTTTGAAGAATACAGAGAAAAACCAATATGAAGAATATAACAGAAACCTTAAATCAATAACAGAAACTAATATTAAACTAAAAAAAAAAAAAAAAGAACATGTCCCAGAGGGCCGACCTGATATTGAGATGGATTTCGTGGGTCAGAACACACATTGTTAACAAAAATGAACTGACAGCGGATAGAAATTTTAAATCATTGAGCTTTTTCTCCTTATACGACTATGATATAGCTACCGATCACGCGTATAAAGGCTTCGAATTGCATTTAAAATTTCCTCAACAAAATTATAACTTTTACTGTTCATAACTTATAAGTTCCAAATATCAAACGCAGAAAACTTAGTTCTTTTAATTTGGGGCCAATATTTTTAACGTACGGTTAAGTTTTTACTACCATAATTCTGAAAAATATTAAGTCGGTTTTTATTAATATTTCCGGTAATTCAAGTTCTGCAAAAACGAGGCCAAGCTAAGAACACTTTCGATCAAGTCACCTTTTGAACGAAAAAAGGAACTGTCAAAATAGGTTCATCTGTTTTGGAGCTACGATACCACAAATAGACACACAGATACACTTTTAAAACTTATTACCCGTTTATTTTTGCAACGGGGGGTACAAATTGGCTTCTGAAATGATACCTTATAATTTAAATAGGGAATAAAGCCTAATTTAAATGGAATTTAAGAGGTTTTAATCAAACATTTAAAAATTTTTAGAATAGAAAAGATCCGTTTAAGATCCGTCAAAAAAGTAGCGAATACGGATACAGATCTTTATTTTCCTTCGGATATCCGCGGATACGGATATCCGGAACATCACTAGTAACCATATTCCAATTCATAGCATTGAGAATGCGAACTGCCCTCTTGACACACTCTAAGAACCAGTTAAGGGTACGTACACTTTTAATTAGCTACGACCAGAGTCGGCGATAGGGAATGAAAGGGGGGGGGGGCAAATAAAAACGAGAACTTAAGAGCAATTGGATTTTTATTGGCAGCAAAAAAAAAGGAAGAAAGAGAAAAACAAAAGTACAAAATTTTGCTCAGGGCTGGTTTTGAGAGCATATGAGTGGTAATTGCTGAAAATTTAACAGCTTAACTCACGTTTTTCCTCACATTTGGATGAATTATATACATAATAAACATTCCCGTAGTAACACTTAAACATGAATTAGACTTATATTATTATTTGCCCTCCCAAAGTATTTTGAGAATTCATAGACACTTGGTAATAATTTCGTTAAGCAAGTATGCTTGTTTAAGTACAACAATTGATTTATTAATATCTAAACAAGAATAAATGAAAGAAAAGTGACTGTTTGTGCTAAATTACGTTTTGTAAACGCATATTCAAAGTAAAACAAATAATTTATGATCTCAAAATTTTGATATTTCTGCTTTTTTT